>NW_010419320.1:0-5418 GCF_000710305.1 Buceros rhinoceros silvestris
TAATTATTATTCATCTTATAAATTATGACTTCTCAATCATCATTAAATTGTTAATTCAATTATTTGTTTTATTGAATGTTATAATAAATTCTTATTAATAATGAAAATAAGTAAATGAAATTAAAATATGTTGACGTATTTAAAATACATTTAGTACTAAATGCTAAAATGCTAACATTTTATTACATTTGATTTAGAAAAGGCTGCTATTAACATAGGGATACACTCTGAAAAGTCCAAAGAGGGACTAATAAGGCTCCAGTTTATATCCATCTCCAATTTATATCCATTTATATCCATCTCCATTACTAACCCTCCATGTCTGAGAAACTGTACAGAGAAAAACTTCATACTAGATACAACACAGCTTCTGTATCAATAGCTGTATGGATTACCCAGGTCAGAAAGGGTTAAGGTATAAATGCTTGCAGGCTTATTCACGTTCCTACAAACTTAAGAAACAAGGCTCCAGCTCTTCTGCAAAGCAAAACAAAAAGAAAAAAAAAAGAAAAGAAATCCAGCTAAAAAAAAAGCCTTGCCAATGAGATCACCGCATTTCAGAAAAATCTCATCGAATGACTCCAAGTGCCTTTACAGAAACAGCTCTTGGAGGTATTGGGAAGTATTTCAGGAAAGAATTTCATGACTGGCCTTCACAAAAATGAGATAGCAACCCACTTCCGCGATGACACGACTCGTCCTGCTCCACCCGCTGTCCGTTCTTGCCGTGGGGAGTTTGGATCTCACACGGGTCACGGGGGTGAGCGTTGGGCTGGTTCACCTCCCGCTCTCAGAACGCTGCACGACGGCTTGTCCATGCGTGCCATTACCCGCAGGTTCAGTCCGATGGCCAGGCAGCCCGATGCGCAAGAGCTGCGGCCCCGTGCCCTCCCCGGAGCGCTCCTGACCCTCCTGAGCCACGCTGAAAAGAGCAAGATGACCGGCTATTGCTGATGAGTTGGGATTTTCTTAGCCTACGAGGGGAGGATGTTCGGGAAGGCTGGAGTTAGTTTTTTGAGTCTGGCTTGGTTTGTTACATTTCTGTGGAGCTTAGCTCATTAGTACGATTCTTCCTACACAAGTTCTTCAAGTTACTTGTTCATGGTGCTGCCTGTGGGAAAGGACTGAGGGAGTGAGGATCTGAACAGAAAATGCTTAACCAATACAGAAAACCATTGTCAAATAGACTTTGCTGAGACAAATCCTCTCAGCAATTTTCATAAGGCTCTCAGGTTTTTATGGATCTAACATTATTCAAAGAAAAGGGAAAGGGGATTTTCTTTTACGTCTATTTTTTCTAGTAATCCATTACTAGGCAATAATGATTAAACCTGCTGTGGGTGCTTCAAGGATTCTGACGCCTCTATATCCCACATGATAACTGTGACTAAATTATAGGTGCAAAAAAAAAAAAATTATGAATCCCTCTTTTGGTGTGGCTTCACCTGGAATGAAGACAAAGCTGTCTTTGGAGCAAGAAGAGAGTGTGACCTCATGATTTCCTGGTGGGGGGAACTGCCAGCCAGCCTCCACCGCAGCCACACCTATGTCAACTCATGCAATTCAAATTAAGTGCATTGAGTTATTCCAGAGTCACATTACTATAAATAACAGGAGAAGATGACCTTTCAACAACTTTTACAGGCTTCAGTGGAACGCGGATTTGTCATGTTTACAGGAATCTGATGTTTTCACAGCTCAAGAATAACAAGGAACAAAGGTATACAGGGGTAGTCACAGTCACATTTATGCTTCAAGAATGTGGGGGCTTGTCTTTTTGTTTTCTTAATCCTTAGCTCATGCTCTATACAGAACTAAAACAGCACCAGCCCCAGTATTCTCACGGTATTCAAGTTCTGGGCCAGCAGGAAAACGGTGAAAAGTCCAAACAAGCCTTGAAAAATCCCCTGAAGTTCTCCAAGATGTGAAATGCACAGGACACAGGACACAGACGCACGCTGTCGACTGGAATGGCTCTCAGGAAGACAACGCTAATAGATCCTGGACACGTGAATATAATGTCATCAGTCAGGGTGCACAAGATGGGGGTTGATAAAAGTGATCTCATTTTCTCCTTACAGAAACTTCCAAGTTTCATCAAGAAAAATGAACTTTCAGATTTTAACACCCACTGGAAAGCAGACTTCTAAAGGTCTGAGGGATAGAGCAGGATGAGTGATTTAGTGCCACTCCGCACCAGTCTGTAACCTCTGCGACTCTTTAAAAGAAAAGGAAGAACACCAGTTTTCCCCAAGAGCGGTATCTCCCAAAATGATGCAGCTGGTAGCCCCTGCTGGTGACCGGACTGGAACCCAGGCAAGAAGTGACACAGCAAAAACGAAAAGACGTGCCATCTTTTTGAAGAAAAGTTTCTCAAGCTAAGTTTGCCCTGAAGATCAAACTCACCCCTTGGAGAAGCGTTGGCCCGTATCGTACGCAGAGCAGGCTTCCCCTTCCATTTGCCTCGTCTGCCGTTTGGGAGCGCAGGGCCTGTCCTTACAAGGAGGAGCAGGCTATGAAACAGGTCATGCTTCCAATCAGTTTGCTAAGAATAAACGCTGGTTTGCTGAGAAGACCCACACGATATACTACTGAAGTCCCGTGGATGGAGGTGAATTCCTTCCCCGGCAAGGTTATTCCCTGTACTGACTGCTGGAACCATAGCAAATACAATTGGCCTCACTGTAACTCAGTGGAACTCGTTACAGCCACATCTCTGAGGCCAAGGTCTTGGCTGGAATCTAAGACTAACAGGGGATTTCTATGGTTGTAGAGACCATCTATAGTTACACTAGACAGGATTTAAAAACCCACACACATTTTAAAGAACATAAATCTCCAGGTTTTAAGGCATAAGCCAACTTTTCTCTGAGAAGCTAAGAAGAAAGTTTCCTTCTAAGTAGGTTATTCCACAGCGGTGGTGGGGAGAAAGGATCTTTGCCATCTCTAACCATGGAAAACTGCCTCTCGTAACCAACTGTGACCTTACAGAGCACCTCCGCAGGCTCTGAAGAGAAACAGGCGTCTCCAAACAGCAACACAGCAGAACAGTTCCCCGTACTGGGCTGAACTGCCCAGTGCAGGTACTTCCTTCTCTTACTGACACAGAATGGACTCTAGTGACCGGGGTTTTACCTCACCTAGAAGCAGGCAAGCTAAATCCCACCACTGTGTGCTTTTTGGGTTCCTGAGCCTGAAGCACCTGATGTTTAACACTGCTGTCTCAAATACCGTACTTGCACGTCAGGGCAATTTCTCTCTTACCTGAACCAGACCTACACAACTTCACAACAGCTCTCTTTTTAGACAACTAGTAAAACGACACAAAGTGATCACAGTGATAATTTGGATGAGTACTATTGGAAACAAAAAGTTACCCTCTTAAGTTTGAAGCTGAATCTAGTCAAATTCAAAACCAAACAAGGCATTCATTGTAAACGATCAGGATAAATAGAAACTTCTGAAAGAAGTCTCCTTCTCTGCAGATAGCCAAAACCTGCCTAGGTGCCATCCTGTCCAACCTGCTCTAGGGGACCTGCTTTAGCCAGAGTAGTTGGAATAGATGATCTTCAGAGGTCGGCTCCATCCCCCACCATTCGGTGATTCCATGTAGCAGGTCCTCAAAAATCGCATTCCCATTGCTACTGGCTGCCGTTCTTAAGACTGAAACCTCAGCTCACTGCAGGGTGTTGGCCATGTCAAATAAATTACACCCTGTGTTAAGCAGCAGGGCAAACTAGATGATGATAATGGTATCTTCATACCTCACAATCTCCAAGCTACCACTTCTCCAAATGCACAAAGAGGTCAGAATTCTCAATCACTTTCCCTGCTTCTCTAACAGAATTTCACCCCAGAAGGATGCAAGTATGAGCAGAGGATGGGGCAAACAGGAGAGGAGAAAGAGGGTACGAAAAGGGGGTGACATACCCAGCTGACCCTTTGGTGAGCTGTGCGACAAGTTGATGTGCACTCACAGAAAACTGCGGGAATGCCAAAAGGAAGGAGACTCCCCAGGGACCCTCGAGTAAATCCACGCCTGAGTTTCGCCACAGCAACTGTAGGGAGAGCACAGCCTAATTCACAGTCAATACGTGTGCAGGTGTGCTAAAGCGAGAGAGTTCTGCTGCACGACACCAGTGACACAACCATAAAGAAAAAAAAAGAGAGGAAAAATCAATAATAGCTGGACATTCATTTAAACAAATGCATCATCCCATAAACAGTGCAGCAGCTTTCAAATGTAAACAAGAAAAGGTGAACTTTGTTCACATTATGTCTCCAGCTGTTTTGTGTTTCAAGACTGTGTGCCACAGCTGGGCTGATGAGCTCTGAATCCTGGGAAAAGGGGAAATATTTAACCTAACTTAAACAGAAAGAAGCAAGCCTCAATGGTGAGAGATAACAGGTGGGAGTCGCGCTCTGCTGCTGTGCCTGCAGGGTAAAATCTGGCATGCAGAGGTAGCTTCAGAACAAAAGTCGTCACAGCTGCTGTTTGCTGTTCTCCTCAAGTCCTTCCCGATTTATTCAGCATCACTGACGGCACCCTAGCAACATTAGTTTAAGTCACCGTCAACTGTTATAAAATTAGCTCATACTCCTGAAGCCAGGGCAAGACGTGGGCGACATTATCTGCACGTCTGCGCTTCTGCGTGTCTGTGTAGAGACTACACTCACGGTTAAAATGGGAGTGTAAGGCTCCCCCCGCCCTCCCCTAAAATACTGGGATAGTTGCGGCGAAACACAGGTCAGCGTCTTCCAATCCCCAAACCTAGAAAACATTCCCAGAATAAAAAAAGAAGCTTAAGAGCAATCCCCATCCATATTTGCAGGACAACAGTGCTAACGTGAACCATCATTTATCTCAGCATGGTGGGGGGAATCTGATGTAGATCCTCTGCCTCAGCTCTGCTACTACTTTCTCTCTCTCTTGTTTGCTTTAATGTCAGGCTTTTAAGGCTGGAGTGGTCCTCTGGGCCTTGAGCTTCTTTCTCAGGCACTAAAGTCAAACTCAACATTGTCAGACTTACAACATATGTTAAACTGGGTGCTCGGGCTCTGCCTCGTACCTCCTGTAGAGCAGACCCCAGCTCCTGTATCAGGAGCACACTACGGGTACCGCGCAAAGCCTCAACTCGCCCCAACTCCAAGATGTTTGCTGTTGCGGATTTGCAACCTCCAAATGGAATACGATGACTAGTTGAAAAATATGTTCAAACTAGCAGAGCCTCAGACCTGTTACCGTGTGCTCTTCCTTTTCCAATTTTCATCATTACTAAAAAACCCTAAAAAATTTCTGACTCATTCTCTTGAACGAGAAAGAAAATGCAGTAGTCCAAACCCACCCCCCTTCCAAGTCACCGGCAGGAATCCAAGTATTTGAAAAAAAAAAAAAATAAAAAATGTGGGCAGCAATGT
>NW_010419320.1:5545-25249 GCF_000710305.1 Buceros rhinoceros silvestris
TGGAGCCCTCTCAGGACCACCAATACGGATGCAGATGCCAGTTATTTAGCAACAAAGAGGAGCAAACAAGAAGGAAAATCAGTAATACAGCAGCTTGAGCGGCGTATTGGGATTGCTGAGGATGTCGCTTCCACCGCACAGCGGGTTCAAAAGACTCACGGCAGTGCATGTGCAAATGATACCATAAGGAGAGGGCCTCCAACAGCAGACCTGCCAGGGTACTGCTGTAATCCCGGCATTATCAGAAACTGCATGGGAGGATGAAGTTACAGAATTTGCTGGACCAGAATTTAGCGCAGGATTCCTCTCGTGTGACCCCTACAGGGGCCACAAGCAGCTGCCAACTACACAGGTACTTTCCAGCAGAAAGGACCAGATTTTTAAGAATACAAGCACTGAAAGCAAGCCACAAAAACACCTTGGAAAACCTGTCCCAGTACTTTTTGGTCGACCCAGAGCAGTCATTGCAGAGGGAGGTGAACCTACAGCCCCCTCACTCGCAAATGCTCCTGAGCATAAATGGTGGAGATCTGAGTGCCCCTTTTTCTCTGCATGCAGAAGAGCGGCCAGGGTCTCGCACACAGCCATTACTCCTCCAGTCATGTGGGAAAAGAGCGGTGCCTGCCGAACACGGGCACTCCTTAATCTCCTTCATAAAGGTCTTCCCCTCAGAAATGTTGCTGAAGCTGCTGCTGAAACCCCAGCTGGGATATGAGCTTTACTGGACAAGATATTCATTGTTCAATTTATGGCTTGACTGTACTTGTAGAAATGTATTTCCCTGCAGCATCAGATGAGCTGGATGAAGGGAAGCAAGGGGGGAGTTCATCAGAGGCCTTCTTTATTCGATTTGTTTTCTGAGTCACTGAAATGAAGATGTTTGTCTAGCTCAGCGGTGGGTAAACATCTTTGCTTTTCCCGGCACATCATTTTTTTGGATTTACAAATTTTAATGGTTGCATTTCTGAAGGAGATACAGAGGCACACACAGATGCAGAGGTAAGAGGAAGGGAGAAAAGTTTTCTACCTGCCAGGAGCCAAAATTTGCTCAGAGTTGCACTCATGCAAGTCTACAGTAACCCCATTGTCATCAGTTGGGGCATGACTAGTGAAAACAAACAGAATTCAGTTTCATTCAGAGGAATAAAACAAACAAAAAACCCAACAATCTATAGTCTGAAATTCCAGGAGCAGAAGAAAGCCTACGGTTACATTCACCGTAACAGATCTTGGTGACAGAGCTGTTTTGTAGGAGAGATGTATTGCGAGCACCGACTGACAGCGCAGGACAACACAGCAGCTTGATCAGCATGTGTTTTATTTCACTGCTGAGTACCAGGACTGTCATGAAAGCAGGAGAGGGAGGCTCTGCCTCCGCATGATGGACGTCTCTAATGAGGCTTGGTCACTCCGTGTGAAACAGTCAACCTTGTGCGCTGGCAGCGTGTTCTAGGTTGACAATCCCATGTGTTATCGTTCAGCTTATAATGCAGCTACACTTCCATGCATGTGCTTGTGAGCATCTTTTAAAAGCAGAAGAGGAATTACCAGAGAGATGTAAAGAAGTTACCATAAAGGAGTTACTTTTGAGGCTCTCTAAAGTACGTTCAAAGTAACCAGTCCCCCATATAATGTGAAATCAAATAGTGAAAACCTGCCAGAAAGGATATTAAGACTCTCTCGATTGTGAAGGTTCATAAAATAAATGTGTTGGTTGTTATGGATTAAAGCGTGTACCAAAAAGATGAAGGAACACCTAGCATCTGGACTCTATATTGTAGTCTCTAAAATTCCTAATAGATCTGTGTCTAAAAAGAATATACTGAGATTAACAGGCTAAAACGAAAACACATCCCTTCAAGATGAACAGAAAAGTAACACAATCCCCAGGATTTATGCCCTTCCAGAACTCACAGGGCTGTCATTCCTCTATGCATTTCATCCATTTCTGACCTCTAGCTAAAGGTGAACAGTACTTTAGATTGCAAATTCTGGATTACGGGAAGTAACAAAAATCAATGAGCAGTTTGCTTCCCTCGGCACGAACGGGCTATATCAGTGTTTCAATGTGAAATCTCTGTGCTCTCCACAGACAATTTAGGAAGAGACCAGTCTTAGTAGTTCAGTAGGTGGATCTTTCCAAACTGACCTAAAACCTCCTTAAAGGTTGCACTGTACCTTTTAAAAGCACCAAGATATTAGCAGAAATAAGCTCCTGTGAAAAAACTTGCATGTCTCCCCATGTTCCTGTTTCTTTTGAAGGACAATAAGATGTTTTGTGTTTCATGGTGCAAATACAGTTTCGCAGCAGTTGCCCAATCACCAAAAAATTCTCCACATATCCAGTTATTTCACTTTACCCCTGCTGGGGGCCTGAGTGTCTTTAGCACTTCAACCTGAGCACTATCACACAACTATGACAGGACAGCAGGATCTCTAAGCGAGACATAAAAATCCTTTAGGGCCAGATTTACCGTACCTTGGACCACGTCTGTGCCAAAGGGCGTTCTTAAGGTAAGCCAGAATCAGTATCTCCATGCTCCTTTCACACGAAGCTTCCCCTGTAAATGCAAGGCAAGCACACGATGATTGCTCTCCAAACACTCAAGCTGGTAGCCAGTCAGGGATCTCTCTTCAAAGGGATTGCCAGATCTGGGCACCATTCTGAGTTTCCAAAGAGGGGCCCAGGAACCACTCACTGCCTCCTCCCTGCTATTCCACAGGAGTAGGAGAGTCTCCTCCCATGCTTGGTGCTACCTCAAGAAGCTCCTACCAAGGACTAGAGATGAAAAACCAGAGCAAAAGTCATAAAGCTCTCCCAAGCTAGACGCAAACCTGTCCTGCCCCGAAAACTTCCATGTACCGAGGACAAGGCCAGCAGCCTCCAGGGAGGACACTGCGGAAAAGGCACCTTCCCTGCACCACCGAGAGGCAGCAGGCGACAGACGAGCAGGGTTAACTCTGCGTAAACTCTGAGGAGTTCCTGAGGAAGCTGGTCAGAGAGGGGCTTCAGACACGGCTGGAGAGAACTGTGGTAGACGCAGAGCCGCCAGCTCCGCTTTATATGAGGCTGTGGCTTCTGTTTCAAGCAACTTTTACTTGATACAGCCAAGGATTTTTTACTATCTTTCCTCAAAGTTGCCCCTCACAGCATTTTCTTAAAACGCGGGGCAGGAACCCTGCTTGTGCATGTTCTGGACAAGAGCTGTGACACAGCAGGTTTTATTTTTATTTTTAATAACTATATATTGTATTTAATTGCCAGTTTGTAATTTCTTTTTATTAGGTCTCTCTTTAAAATTCATTAGCAATCATGAAGTGTAACAATATTTCTGTCCTTCCATCTACTATAAAGACAATATCTGCCAGAAACTGTATGTAATGACTGTAGTGCTGCTTAAACCATTTACAAAATGAGTTCTTCCTACTTTCAAAATAGCTCAAAGGCAACTACGAGTGCAATTAATTGGTCCCCTAAGATAGCGGTATACACAGACTGATAAACTCCACCAGGATAATTTCAGCAGCAATGACTGAATGGCTCAGAATTTCGAATACTTTACATCTCTTTAGGTTTCCTCACAAAGCTCTTTTACTTTGGAAAATCTTATTTCTTCTCTCTTGCTGAGATGCTGTTTCTTCCCCTATTCTCTCTTCTTGTGATACTTTTGTAAAATAACTGCTTAGTTCCAAAGGTGGGTCATCCCTACACAGTACAAAATGCTAGAAACTTGCTTCTATTTCTTTTCTTTTCAAGTCCACCCCAAACACGCCAAGAGGACACAGAGACAGCACATCTGGAGGATGTGCTATAACGACACTGTCTGCCAGAGAGCCGACTCCACAGCAGCGCAAGAGGGGCCCTTTAACCCCATCTTGACAACTGCGCTGCAGTTACGTTCACAGCGAGGGGAGAAAGCGGGTGAGCTTTTGGCGTGTCTTCTCCTGCAGTGGCATGCTCTACAGTGTCCACAATACTGAGGTGGATCTGGAATTTCTTTAGCTAGAGAAAAAGCTGAATTTAGGACAATCGACTGCTCTCCATGCTCAGCATTAGTGTTAACAGGGCGGGGACAGCCTTGAGCACAGAAGTAGTATTAAAATTCTTCTCCTCTTGGATGTGTCTTTCGTTTATTCATTTGTCTTTGTGTCCTTTCCTGAGTTCATTCCCTTCTATTTTCGTCATGCACCTTGTTCCTAGTGAATGCCTCATGTAGGTGTGTTTGAGTCATTAGACTTTGAGAGCCTGGATTCTCAAGAGGATGCAAAGCCTGATAAAACAATTCCCTCCCCTCTTTTGTTAGGAAAAGATACAGGCAATTTCCTCATTATTAAAAAAAAAAAAATCCAACCAAACAGCACCACAGCAAACAAAAATTCAGCAGCACTTTAATATTTTGGAAAGTCCTGAGAAATTCTATGGTTTCTCCCTTTCTGAAAACAAATCACCACGCCTGCAGCTCCTAAAGACCTGAGGAAGGACTGACATGTCCGACCAAGTCACCTGCACTGCTCTGAAGTCAGCCCCTGCTCCCGCGGAGTTTCTGAAATACGGTGACAACGTTACCGAGCTTTAACAATCATAATGAAAACCAGGCTGCCATTTTATATTTGGACTGATCAAGCAGGGGCCGGCATTATACATACAGCTGCTTATACCCGCTATAAAGGATAATTTTGCTGTATTAACTCCATAAATTTGATAGAGCCAGCAAGGCTTCCACTGCATAATAGCTTAATTTTTCATTCTAATAATAACTGGCTGCCAGTTGAAATGAATGGGAGCAAAAACAAACATTTCTGTTCCATGACATGATCCATGACAGATGTACAGTTTAGGAGGCCCTAGGGCAGGGTATTCCAAGCCTCTCCTCCCTTCGCCCAACGGCGGTAAAAGCATTAACACCAAGAAAAAAGGCTGAACTGTAAAGGAACTCCTAGGAAAATGACCCAGCTATCCTCTAGTTAATCCACAACTGGCAACACGCCTGATTCCGGGCTCTGTGAAGCATCCCCGATTTTCTAAACTGCTTGCAGACGGCGTGTGCAGTCTAACATACACCTGTAAAATACCGAGCATGGCCCATCCCTCCCTCAGTCACACCCAAAGCTTTTGCGGGGCTTCCTGCTTTGACTTCTGCTTTGTTTATGCAGAGAAAAGCCCTTTCCCTTGGAATATACAGAGAGAATTAGTAACTTCATTATTACAGCTTATTATTGGCATCAATTTCATGTCAAGCAACACAAAAACATGTCTTCCCCTGAAAAAAACCTCAACAAGCCCACACGCTTGAGGCTTGACAAATTCCAGCGAAAAGGGGGCTGCATAGTTCAGTGCCAACAAGTTACTCAGGCTTTATGTGAATATTGATTTATCTGCTGAATGAAAATGAATAGCCACCATATCCACTGCATTGTTTTGCTGCCTCTGCAAGACAGAGCACCTTCTTAAAGAAACCCCGAGCAGCTTTATAAGGCAAGTCCACAATGCTATCTTTGCTATCTTTGAGTGGGAAAAATCCACTTTAAGGGCCAGATATTTGTATTACTTTTGAACAAATACTGTCAGGGGCAGGAGTGGGCTTTGTGCACATTCAGGATAGATCTTTAGCAGGGGATTTTTTGTTCGTTTAAGTGAAAACATTAATAATCTTTCTGAGAAAAGCAAGAATTCATGCTTAAGCCAGGAAAGTATCCGGTTGCTGTGGTGAGGACAGAACAGCGATGACATTCATGGGGGTGGGGGATTCCCCTCTATAAATGTTCAGCATTTGGGGCCTGGCACTGGGTTCTCTCTGTACTTTGTCGGACTGCAAAATTCCCTAAGGACTTCAAGTAAAGTGGCCAATATATATATATAAAGGTCAATAATTACAGTACTGTCTGAGAGGCTCTCTCATATAAATGAAACCAACGTATTGTTAAAACCCTGGGAGCTCCTCAAAAGATGGTGAGAGAACTAGAAATCATCCTATGAAAGACATATTCAGGATCAAAACCCACACACAATGAATGAAAACAGAACGATGAACAGCAGCACGATAAACAACCTTCTGGAGCTGCCATTTGCCAGACATAAGTTGTTGCAACACAGACCAGAAAGGGCGATCCGTGGCTGCCTAATGCTCAGTTTTTATTCATCACCTGGGAGCATGTGGGCTCTACCAAGGGATCTCAAGTCCTCACGTGCTGGCCATCTGTACCAGGTTTCCTGCTTGCGTTCAAACCCAAGCAGAAGCCTCAGTGATCTCTTCCTCGGGAGGCATGGATGAGCTCAACACGGCATATTTGGAAAACACTCCTCTTAATGCCACAGATTCTAATTTGTCATGAGTACTGTGAGGAACAACCTGTTCCTAGCCAGGAACTGATGGATACTGCTGAACAGAGCTGAAGGTAGGTGGATGCTGTTAAGGTTTGATCAACCAGTGAAAAGCACAAAAACATGACGTGAAATTCACAAACTGAGAAACAAAAAGAAAGAAGGTCAGAAATCTGAGATTGCTGGTAGCCTGGAAAACTAAAGGAGGCTCCAGTCCTTCCTGAAAGACCCTTTTATGGTTGAAAGTCCAAGGATTATTATTGTCACAGAGTGTTAGAAAAGAATGGAGACAAGCTAATGTGCTAAAACTTGATTTCCATGGTAAGAATAAAACATCTTCCTGACTGAAGATGCAAACCAAAGACTATTTCGTATGAAGGTGGCAATCCTGCCTCCTCTTTGTCTGGTTACACTCTGTCTCTGAGTTGTTTACCACTAAAAGTAAAGTCACGTCAGAGCACTCCTTAAAGGAGCTGAGTCAGGTAACACAGAAGTGACACACGGCTTTGCAAAGAAACCCTGTCTTTCCCATCTTGTCTGCTCACTACATGGTGAGAATACAGTTACCCCAGCCCAGCTGACGTGAAGTGACCCAGTGCCAATCGACCTCTAAGTCAGTTTTTGAGGTCAGTCACTTCATCCAAACACACTGGCCTGGGTCCAAAGGCACCCTGTCCTTCTAGCGAAGAGAGACCCCAGGAGTTTACAGCGACTATCAGCTGCACCAGGAAGCTCTATGGAAACACGGATGGTATGACTGGTATTGCTGAAGCAGGATTTTGACTTTATGGATCCTACTCACATCCACAGTGAAATGCCCTCGATGCAAGGGAAAGGACAAGATAGAGGGCAAAGAGGAAATGCCATCTTTCTGTTGCTGCTGGACTTCTGAGCACACTATTGCAGCTTTTCTTTTCTTCTTTTTTTCTTTTTTCTGTGACTAGAATCAGAGACTATTACTGACCATGTCAAATTTGGATTAAAACAGAATCTCTGAATCAAAATCCTACTCAAGGCATGATTTAGTGTTCAAAGTGCTCCTCTTTTAACATCGTCCTCTGATTCCTCTAAAACAGAGAAGCAAGTTTGTTCTGCATGGAGAGACATGTAAAAACTACCAGCCTCTTCAGAAAGCCAGACTTTGGGTTGTTTTTTTTTTTTTTGTTTATCTTTTTTTTTATCCTCCTCTACCCACACCTTTATGTGAAGGCTTTAGTTTCATCTGTTAAAAAACCCCCACTATGATACTAATATCACACTGGATATGTTATATGGAACTCCAGTAACTTACTGATGGGAAAATCCCACTTTTTGTGTGTGTGTGTTTGTTTTTTCTGCAGTAGAACATGTAACACATCAGTTGTGGAACCTGAACAGCATTCACCTCAGAATGGTCCTCATGTCTTTGTCTTGCGCAAAAGAAGCCTTCTCCTATTTTGATTTCATGCGTAAGCGCGTGAATGCTGAAGCAATATTTACGCGCTGTGGGCAGTTGCATACGCCAGCCTCTTCCTTTCTGCGTATGTGCCAGTCTCAGGCAGTAAATGCTGTGAAGCCAAACTACACATTTGCATACAGGTATGCACACAGCGCATGTATTTTACCCCAAGCCGGTTATTCCTCCCGCTCTGTCAGCTAGATCTGCAAAAGGAAATCTCTTTGAAAACAGCAGTAGTAATAAATTACACATAATCACAGGGCTTCGTCCAGATCCCACCATCTCTGGTCATCCTTTATCTCACTGCCACACTAACACTAAAACAGCTGAGCATGTTGGTCCCTCCTTCACTTATCATCCCACTCCTAACCACCCAGAGGCAGGAAACGGGGTGTTCTCTGGGTTCCTGTTAGGAACCTCATTACTCCTCCCTTCTCTCTTTCTTGAATTAAAAATGTTTAAATTAGTTCGACACATCCCAAACCTCTTCAGCATGCTGCTGTCCATCTGACTCACTTCCAAATTGAAGTGCATATATAAAAAAAATTGAATCAGTTCGATGATTTTAAATCACTCTTCAATGTGCAAAGTAATTTAAAATTACTGGAGTGCTTCCAATTTTTATTAGTCCTTGAATGTGGAAGTGATCAAGGTTCTTCTGGGCACGTGCAGTGCACTGTGTCCATACTTACTCTTTTTTTAAAAAAAAAAAAAAACCAACAGATTTCACTTTACAGCAGAAACCGCTGAGGGGTACCACTGAACAGAGTTAAACAACAAAATGGGGGTTGTGTAACTCCAGAAGGCATCAAACAAAAATCTCTTGCAGTTTTTAAGGAAATCAAGAAATGCTATAAAATGTTTGAACTGTTCTACATGCAGCTTGGACTCGCATTTTAATTGCTACAGCACTTTTGCATTTAATTACTTTCAATGTATCTAATTACTCTAAATTTAGCCATTTCCCTCAAATCAATATGAGGACAGAATCAAAAGGGGCTGACTTTCTTCTTAAATCTTTCGGATGCTTGGTGACATGATTAATCTTTATGCACAAGACTGGTCTATCAAACTTAATATGCCTCCTCACCTGTTTGCGTAGTCTCAGTGGATGAATGCTACTCCCTTGCTCACATGGGTAGATTTAGTGGAGCCCTCGAGACGATAAAAGGGCTGCTTACAGTCCTAAGTACGAACAGTGCCAGTGAACTGCAGGATTTGGTACCAATATTGTCTAATATTTGAGAAAACGCGCCACACTGCTGCTTCTCAACAGTCCATTCTAACACACCTGCTTCAAGCCCTCAGTCTCCCTTTTTTTGGAGATACAGCAGTTGAAATAATCTTTTAAGCTGAAGGTCTTCTCATTTTCCACCATCATAATTGTAGAGTGAGGAATAAACGAAAAAAGAAACCAAACCACGATGAGTCAGTATGATCCCCATATGCCCAATAAATTTATCTGACTGCCTTGAAGGAAGTCTCTTAAGAGTGGGTATTTTACACATCTGGGAAAACCTTCCGGTTTCCTCATCTATGAAGCTTCACAGAAGGTAAATCATGGACATGTGAAGCAAGACCTCCACCCCCACTCCGTTTGAGCAATACTCACAAAAAACCCCACAAAACCCTTCATACGTTCCCCATAAATATGACGGGGCATAAAACGCAAGCCGAGTTCATGGGGAAGGGGATTGGCTCTGTGGGGAAGGGGACTGCAACTCCAAACAGCCCTCTTTGCTGCAAAACTTATGTGCAGAGAGATGGAGCGGTTTAAGATCAATTACCTGAAACCAGGTGCTGAGCAGATGGGAAAAATTATTCATCTGGTATGAATTCTCTTCTTGCACATCTCACCTGACTCTCAGTGTCTCCCTGGCAGCTGCTACACTATGCACAAAAAACTAATGAGCCCCTGGATTTGGCACCTTGGTCTCCTGTGTTGCCCCATTACCCCACTGCCACTACGGAGCGAAGAGGAACTGCCCTTCCGTCTCTCTGCTGCTCTCGCTGTAAAAAAGGAGTTCAGTAGCAGCAGGGGCAGGAAGAGGCAGTGGCTGTGCAGCTCACTGAGGTGCAGTACTTGGGGTACGCAGGAGAAATGAAGTGTTCAGGGAGAAACCCTTACCACCAAGCTCCACAGCTAATTCATCTATCACCTCCAAACCAAAACTTGGGAGCAGAACTTCAGTCTTGCAGAGGCGTCTCCTGGACGTGTTTCAGTGCACATTGAAACGTGCTTCCCCGTGGCTGCAGGCAGCCAGCTTTGGGAGGAAAACAAAGGCCGAGCCATGCCCTTACTCCTCACTGGGATCTTTCCCTCCCAACTGAACATCTGCCTAAGAGCTGGCCAGAAGGTAGCTCAGAAGCTGCTCTTAACAGTAAACAACTCCGTGTCAAAGCTCTTAGCATCAGCACTCTGTGAAGGAAACAGAGACTTTACTGTGTCCTATGAATTTAATATTTGATACATCCACCCCCATATACCTGACTCTATCCTGCCCTTGTAATGGGGATGGACTCAGTGAGCTAATAGACCTTTTCCATCTCTAGCTACTATTATCCTATTATTAAAAGTAATGAGCCTCTAATCTAACAACTGAACTAATCAATAAAAAACTGAGTTTGTTTTTCAAAATTGCTTTAATTTTAAAAATACAGCATGTCCGTTCCCTGCTTCCTGCTGTCGACTGTGATAATAAAACTTTCAGTATGGCTAATGCAGTTTAGCTAAACAAATTAGACAACTGCCCCATTTAGGGGGAAGAGAAAGTTTCCATTAGCCGCTCAGATGTTCTTTGCCTGCTCAGCTCGCAATTTTTGCAAAGGAGACATCAGAAGTGATTTTAAACTTGCTATAATGCTAGAGTATCACGCTCTGTTATAAACCTACAAAGAGTGTAAATGTGACTAAAATTTGTTGCTTCATGTTCATCACATTTTTTTTCCTGGTTGCCACAGCACGGTTACACGGAGAACAAGCCAGTGTATTTTGGTCCAGGCACTGGAAAGATTTTCAAGGTATCTGGGTTCAAATGTTAGTTCTACCTCATACTTTCTGTTTCATTTTGGACAAATCACTTTCTCCCAGGGAAGCGAGGATAAAAAACCTCCCTTCCATGGTTTTCCCCCTATTGCGCTGAAGTAGATTCTAAGTTCTTTCAGGTAGCTCTTGCCAAAAGTACTACACATCTCTACAGTGCCAAGCCCAGCAGTTTTGTGACATTAGTAGTGACTGTTCGGGGTATTAACAGAAATAGAATTTGGTATATTAGTATGATATACTGCTGATGCCTAATAATGTAATTAAAATAATTACCGAGTGCCACAGAAAATGTGCCAGTTTGGACAATCATTTTAGATGAGATGCCTCAACTCTATGTTAGCAAGAAGTCTGGTGTGAAAAGAACAGATCAAGAGATCACCTCAGCTGGTGCTGAAGGCTCTAGATCTACAGAATATGCGGAGAGGGGGTGGGGGGGGTGTTACTTTGAACTAGATTTTATTGATTCCTTGGACAAAATATCTCTACCACTAACATAGGGGTAAGTTTTAAGCTGACTGAAGAACACTCTTTATTTTGGACCCTCCTTCCCTATAAGGAGGTGGTACATGGTTGGCGAGTACCTGGAGCTCAGCTGCTGGTTCATTTTCCTTCAGAGGGAATCTAATTTTTCCCCACACCAAAACCACCACAATCTGAACCAATGTGACATAAGTGGAGAAAATCAGAGCATTTGCTTCTTCTCTGGACCAAAACTCCAATTCAAACACAGTCGCAGATGAGAAAGTGCCGGGAGATCAATCCAATCCCTTGATAGCTTTTTGTCTCCTTGTTACCACGCTACCAATAATTCTCCTGGTTTCCAGGACTGGGAGCAGGCTGCTTGACACGCTACTTTGAAGGATAATCAGTGAAAAGCTCTCTGATGACAGACAGGAAGGCAAAACGGAAGATGTAAGTAGAAAGTCCCTCTAAAGCAAGACTAGATGCCCCAATCATTGTCTTCAGAGATACCGGTTTCCCCCGCTGAAGTTACCAATACTAAAGAAGTGTCTTCTCAAAGCAATGGATGATGGTCACCGGAGCAGTACGGACTTTGGCAAAGCTTTCAGTACAACTGATTTTACTAGATCGTACTGCATATATATAATGACATAACTTTAGACAGCTGCAAATTATTGCTTCTTTTCTCTTCAATGATCTTCTTAGTAACATCCCATTGTTCTCATCAGAGTCTTCTGCACCAGTGCATCTTTATGCTGATGTTGTAAGAGCAGAGCACTGCTCTGCCTATGACAGCTGCCAATGCCAGGATTTACATTTCCGTTCCACCAAATGTAACTACAACACAACGAGACTGTAAGAAGAAAATACCTCAGCTTGGCACGTAAGCACTTCCAACTGAAGTCATACTATGGAGGAGACAGACTACGAAACCAGCCAAAATAGCAGCCTCTCTGGCAGGAAAGACTGTCAGTGCACCAGAAAGTCTCAGAGCCTGGACGAAGCCTTTGCTACCGATGGCCAGCTAGGTAACAGGAGACAGGCAGCATGTACAAAACACATCAGTCTTGCCAGAATTTTTTTGTTTAGCACTTGAGGAAATTATTAATTCACACCCCTCTGTTGCAGATAGTGAAATTCAAAAATTTTATCTACACATGTAAAACTTTTTTGTTTGCTGTGGAATTTCACTGTTTAAGAAAAGCATAAGAGTTGACAGAACTTTCCGTTCTTACCTAGATTATTCTGGAAAATAAGTCTATACTGCTTCCTAAACAACTCTTAACAAAACACACTGCTGAAAAAATACGGGAAAGAAGACAACGTCACGCTGCTGCATCCTTCTGGGTAGTGTAAGATCACACAAGCTCTTCTTCAACCAATTAACCTTTAGGACAGCAAAAATATAAATACAGTGTCTGAATTCATACTAATTCATACACTAAGAGGCAAGTTAGCTGTTCAGCCTTGCCCCTTTCACTGACATAGGAGTCACGGCTTTATTGCAGAAAGATCTAACATGAAATAAAGATTCTGGAACAATGTAGACGGTTGCAACAGCTCATTTCTTGACCCACTGGTTCGCCCTCCTAAAGAGAAATGCAGAAATGTTGACAGCTGCAGAACTTCCAGGAATACTCTTGATTAAGGCATACGGTACCAAGGAGGGTTAATATTGTTTGAAAATAAGAGCTCTCGTTCTAACAAGACCTCTCTCTGTGCACTGCTGGGTCAGCACGGTAATTAAGAAAATTGCCTTTAGTGCGCTTGTTTGGTAATGCTATTATCATCTGTTTTCATCTTTTAACAAGAGTAAACTACTTGAAGATGTCCCCATTTACTCTTCTTGCTGCTAGTAACCCATGAACCCATCAGGTCCATACCACGCCAGCATTTAATGGCATAAATGAGTTACTCTATCATCTGGTTCACCCTGAAGTCTTTTACATATTTTTCTTGACCTTTCACCTTCTGACTATTATTTTGACAGCTATCATTAATGCTGTGGCCTGGGCAACCACACATTGACTAAGACGGATGGCAAAATGGCCAAGGAGTTGAAAGTAACACACACCCACTTTCATCTTCCTCTTGATTAAATCAAAACCATGCAAAGCCAAATCTCACGATGGGTCCCACAGAAGCGGTGGAGAATACCGGTCACAGTTCTACTAAGTAAAGCTGAACAGAGAGAACAAGAGGGCAGGGAGAAGTGCCCTTCTTGTCAAACAAATAAGACACCTAGAACTCTATCAATAACCTTCCACGTTAGGATTATCCAGCTGAGAACTTAAATGAACCTGTAGGTGGTTGGAATGAAAATACTTTATACTTGTCAGTTAAAACATAGATTTGGCAGTAAATTTCACTCAAAACCCCCCGATCCACTACACAAAGAGCATGCTTACGCAGAAAGGACAGAGTTAATTAGAAAGAAAGTTTGATACAACTTACTACTCTAATAAGCTACCTCACTTCAAAGGGGAACATGGCCCCTTCTGATCACTTGCATGGAACTCCATGGGCTGTGGTCCTGCACAATTGTAAGGTCACCACAAATCATGCACCTTGAACAATTAAACTATTCCCCTCGGAGAAGCTGGATGATTTCATTGAAGAAGATGGAATCTAGATAAAAGGGGTAAAAGGAACTTCAAATAGTCCCACGTGCTTAAAATGAGATTAAAAAATGGAAGGAGATGTTAGTGTCAGATAAGATCGTAAGCCAAGAGTCATTCTAACTGCATTTCAGACAGTTGCTGTAATCAGGCAGTAGGTTAATGGAAAGGAAGGCACTATATTGCCAAACAGCAGGAAAAAACAGTGATTTAAGAGTCCACTAAAGTATCAGTCAGAGACTAGTTTAAAAAAAACAAGCTACGCTATCAGGAAGAAGTGAGGAACACCAGGAGGAGAAAAGGCGACCAGAACAATGTCACAAAGATAATTCTTGGTGTCTTTGTCTTCCAAAATGAATGACCCTTACTGATGGAAAACTGAAATTCTACAGCTCATTGACAGACCTGACACTTGACCCCTCTTACTAATTAGGGATGGAATCTGGAAACTACAGCACTTACTCGTTTTAAGCAGCATTCTTTAGGGCCATAACAATTTTTGTGATTGATTGTTTTCCGAGCAGAATTTTTACCACGCGTGGACCAGATGAAAATAAAGCTCATGAAATGACTATAGGCAGCATTTGGGTAGAGGAAAGCTAAACTTCAGATGACCTTGGTCTTACTCTGGTTTGCACATGCCTTGTGTTTTCAGAACAGATGGTCTCCAAAAGCTTGTTCCTTGGGGAGAGTTTCAGATCTGACCCTCAACAGTTGTGTGTGCCCCACAGAGCCCCGATCAGCCTGGGCAAGGGGAATGGGTAGATTAAGTCCTGGGAGCTGGGGGAAAACTCGTGATCAGAAGAACCAAGCTGTCATATCTGGATCTCTCTACCCTTGGTCCAACTATCCCTTTATAGCATTAGAGAGTGGCCCACTACACATCATTCGTCTATGTTTTACGTCTGATATTTTTAGTTGCAAATATTTCCAATTAAAACAATGCTTCCAGCAGCACAAATGCAATTCAAGACACCAAATCGGCTTTCGAATTACAACAAAGCAATAATAATAAAACACTTCCAGAACAAACACTAACCCGTGCACTCAGTATCACACCGGCAGAAGCCTCTTAGAAGACCATAACGATGCATTAATTAGTCCTGAATGATGATATTACTAATATGTGATGGCTTTCTAACTGAGAAACTCGCATTAACAAAGCACGTGTGCTCTCTGCTTCCTTCACATCCCCCAGATTGCTCCAGCTCACAGCCATTTGCTTGATTTCTCTCGCTCTCTCTTCTCAGGTAAGCCAGCAGGTCAAAAGATAATCAAAACAAGAAGCCTCTCACTGCACATTTTTACTCCTGCAAGTAAATACCAACTTTCTTCAATGTAACTGCATGTGCAGTACAGTAAAACAGCTTGTGAGCTTGGTAACTTGCAGGAGTACTTCTAAAGAGTAATTGATTTCAGGACGATGATTTTAAATTAAGATCATTCTCCAGCCCTAGGATCCCACCTAGAGCTTAACAACTTCCCTCTAAAAGACGTTTTGCCCTACCAAGTTCTGGTGAGATCACAGCGACTCTCCCGCAGTGCTCCGAGCCACAGAACATGCCCTGCACCATCCAGGTGTCAGACAGGTGTTCACCCGACCGTTTTATTGCAGGGTTCAATGATCAGAAAAATCTACGGGGGAAATGGGGACCTGTTGCCCCAGGAATCACATATAGATTTTTTCATGGCAGAAGTGTGATGTACAGTCTAGATCCAAAGAAAGAAAGAAAGAAAGAAAAAAACCATTTTGTACTTAACAATAGCCCTGTCTTCAAAAATCAATCAGTACGGCTATAAAGACTAGACAATTTTTACTGGTGACAGAGGCCCTTCTCCAGAAGCACATGTACAAAAGCCAAACGGAGCTAAATGACAAGGTGGTGTGGTTTTGTATATTGCTGTGGATTAATTAGGCAATTAATTACCTTACAATATATCCAAGCTATGCTGCACCATAACCAAACCCACCACATTGTTCACTCCTCCCCCCTCAGTTCTTCCCTGGATATTTCTTTTCCTTGTTTATGTCTAATAATAAAGTAGGTCTATGTAAAAAAACGAGAACTTTAAGAAGTCCAGCATCTAGGTCACCCGTTTCAACTAGAAACTCTGATGATTCCGTTAATACATTCATGATATTGAGTAATGGGAAACATCTTATTACAGCTCACGAGAGCAAAGACCTAATGCAGGCGTGCTTCAGGAGAAGCTGCTGTGTGCATTAATCCATGTGCTGCTGTATCCTTATCGATGATTCTTCATTAAAATCACTGTGTTATTTGATGAGTGACTGTTGTTTGCTCTAAGATAATGGTTTTCACAGCTACCACGTCTTTACGTGCCTCCACTGTCCAAACTAAGTACTACGTTTACTTCATCGTACAGGATTTTCTTGGTAAAAACGAAAACACCAAGCCCAGCCCTGAATCAACACCCCAACTCCCTCGTTACTACAGGCAGCAAACTGGGCAGGAAAATGGGATATTCCAATGGCTTTTGGATTCCTACCGCCCAAGTGCAATGCAGTAGCCAGACAAGACTGGTGATGCCAGTAACTGACAGTTGCAAAAAAAAAAAAAACAACAAACAAAAAACTCTACGAGACCTGGTGGGTCCTGGGTCTTTTCACATTCATTTTTGGGGAATGTTTCTGCAAAGGGTAGAGAGGCAAAGGCAAGGAGGTGAGCGGACTGAGGGCTGATCACACTCAACGTTACTACATCTCATTCTTTCACCTCCTTCAGACGGAGCCTTGCCGGGCCATCCTCACAAAGGCTCACTACGTTCCCCGGGCCCCCAGCAAGTGCTTTACAGACAGCCGATATTCCGAGCACAGATACAGCGATGAACGACTTCCAAAATTAACACCTATGGGAAAACTGTGTATTTATAACTTACTTCTTGATGTGTTTCAGTTGCACAACACAAATATGAGAAGGAACACTCCTGAAAACAATCTTTTTTCCTCCCCTACTGAAAGAATTATTTAAAGTATCAATGTCTGTAATCACTCACATTCCACTGGTGCTAAAATAAATAGATTTTTCAGTAGCTGTATAACAGCATTTAATTCAATGTGTACTCAAATATACATCTAAGCAGGTATGTGAGTTAACTTTCCTTATGTTGTAAGGACGTTTCCCTGGTAATTTGCTTACTGATAGGTGAGAGGTTCTGCTCAGCGTTAAGTCCAACCTGTGGCTAGCTCCGGCCCTCCTCTGAGCAGAGCACCCCCGCAGCCTGTCTACGGGGCTGTGCCATCGTGCACTGACAGCAATGCGAAGCCCCAAAGCGGTGGTTTCACCGGGCACTGCACATACATATAAAGCACCATAGCTTGGCCAGCGGGAAGTGCCAAATGGCTCGGCTGGCACTGAATTTGCCCTGTTATTAGACAAAGCAACTGTAGGTGGTTTATTTGTGAACAGTGGGCCACTGTGTTTAATAAGAGAAAGCAGGACAGTCAGTGTGAGTATTTGTGCAGTATCAGATTTTGGGTTTGGGGAACCCAGGGAGCAACTCAGTTAATCTGTAAAACTCAGATGATTGTTTGACTGTGTTCAAAGTGGAAAGATACTGAAAGACACAAAACTTCTTTAAATCAAGAATAACAGTAATTTATATTGCAGAAACACGTGCCCTTCCTGCCCAAATAATACTCAAACAAAAAGCTGGCTATAATCAACCACTGACAAACAGCGGCACTCTAAATTTATTAATCTAATTAATGCACTCCCTTTATTTATTAAACTAATTGCATTGGTTCCTCAAGGGGAATTACATTCCCCTCGTTTCTCCTTAACCTTTATCCTAGGCAGAGATTTTAGTATTTTATTTGAGCAATTGAAAAAATATTTTTGGTATATTCTTACCTTACAATAAACTGCCATCATAAACAAGGCGCTGTGATTTCTCAGTCATAAAAACGCAGCAGGTGACTAGAAAGGGGATGTGATAACTCTGACAATAAAGTTCACACTGCTGCCCCAAAACCCGAATATCGGCAGACTTCACAAATAAATCTCCTACCAGATCAGCACATCACAAAACACTTTATAGAAACAGAAAGAAGACTGCTTAATGTAGGCGAGGCTTTAAGAAAACATTTCTGAAATAAACACAAATGTAATTCAGTAAATAAAACGTGGATGTCAGTGACACAGTAACAAGCCCAACTGAGCACAGTGAGTTTCCTCTAACCAGCAGATAACGCGTGGCAGTGGAGAGCAAGCGAAACGGAGAAAGGAAAGTGCATACAATTCTTTGGGACGGGATTTTGAAAATGATTCGATTCAGCCGTCTGTTACAAAGCAGCTAAACAGGCCACTTACAGTCATCACAGTGTTATGGATCTGATTTTATCTGCACTTCCAGTGTAAATGAGAAGTGATTTGCAGTAAATCAGAGGACACACATAAGATTCCTGGTGAATGTTCAGCCTTGTACCAATCCACTACACGTAAGAACATTTCCCATTCAAAGCCTCTATTGTATCAGTTAAATAAGTAAAATAATGCGTTAGCCTTTGTTTTAAACGGGGGAGGTTTTAACAGCTTCCAAGCTCAAATTCAGAAGTACAAAAATTCAAAGTTGGTTGAAAAGTAAAAAATGTCAGCATTGGTATAAATTTGTATCAAATGCTATCTGAGGAGACAGGGAAGGCCGAAGAGGAAAAGGTACCATTTAAAATCTCACACGGAAGAGATAGAGACAGCTAAATCCTGTGTGGCAGAGAAAATAACATCTCTGGCATTGCAGCCAAAGAAAATGTGGGAAGAGAGAGGTCTTGGACCTCCCATACAAAAAAAGAAATATCTATAAGGTGTCTTTCTGCATGCAGCTCCAGCAAGCATAATGTAATACTCAAACATTTTTCTAGACCCGAACAACAAGGTATGTTCCCTTCAGCTGTGGGACTGAGGAAAGTTCAAACCCTGAATTTCACTACTTATCCCATGTAGCTGCCGTTTGGTTCCTCCACAAACATTGGCTGATGTCACAGCAAGAGATGAAGGTGGATGGAGAAAAAAAATGTGAGCAGGGGGCTGCTAAGCTGAACTAAAATACAAACAAGAATAACGGGATGAAATTAAACAGGGGAAAGCAGAGGCTGAAGAGGAGTCATCCCAGGGAAACACATGGGAACAGGAGATTTCCTAGCAAGAAAGATGATGTTCTCTTCGACTGCTTCATTTGGAACTGAACAAAGCACCATGAAAGGTACCGAAAGGGACAGGCAGGAGGATGTCTTCTGCCTTTAGAGCGCTTCAGAACGTCTGTCTGAATTCAGGTGAATCACATGGTGCAAAGAGCTACCCAGTCTTTTAGTTACCCATTACACCGAGTCCCTTTTCAGAGAAATACAGTGCTGTGCAGTGATTTTCTATGTACTGCATATTGTGATATTTTAAAATGTATTTGTATGAGCTTCTTCCCCAAATACAGCTTCTCTAAACACAATATGGGGCACAAAAATGTAAAAGTAGCTTTAAAGTTTGAGTAATTTCCTCTCATTCTTTAGACAGCAGACCCTGCCAGGCAGTCTCCTCTGGCTGGAGCCAACTTCTCTGGATCGGGTGCACAACTTGTGAAAATAAAGTAAGAACAGTTGCACATTATCATTGGTTAATTATAACCTTTTTTCTCAAAGGACTGAAGGCTGCAAACAAGCTGTCAACACAAACATTTAAACTACAGGAAGTTAAGAGCAATTACCAGCACCAACTCTTCCTCCCACCTTACTCGCATCTACTCTTCCACACGACATGAAGCAGCTCCCTGCTTTACGGCTGCACACCTGCAATTCTGTTACACG
>NW_010419320.1:25361-26692 GCF_000710305.1 Buceros rhinoceros silvestris
ACACGACGCACAAGCGTGGCCAGGTTTGGCTGGCGTTAACACCTCCTTCCAGACAAATCCATCTGACCTCTCATTCACCCAGCTGCAAACGTGTGGAGAACCAGGCAGGACATCTTTTCCTCCTCTCTTGAACTGGTGATGGCAAGATCTCAGCAGACTGGGTGGAGTTCTTCAATGCTTCATAAGTTCTTTACTCCCAGCGTTAACCATACAAACAAGCTGGAACATCATCTGTGGAAGAAATATGAGATAAACTAGAAAGAACATTAATCCTGAACTGTGCTGCAGGCATCCCTTTCAACTACTCTTCTTTCTCAGCTCCTTCCTCATTATCCACAGCCTCTTCAGTAACATCTCTTCCAGCTGGAAATCCTTTTCCATGACAATGTCTCCTTACAAAAAAGGAAAGAGAGCTGCTGCTGTAAGTGTTTTTGTACGGGACAGTTTAGTAGTGCCGCCTTCTTCTTGACTAACATTCCCATAAGAGACACACAAGTACCTGGACAGTTATTACCATGGTCAATAAAGAAGAAGAACAAAACCCTATCATTTTGCTGATGGATGCTTCCTCCGGAAGATGCCAGCTGGCACTTCTAGGTGTTTGGAACAACCAGCTGACTGCTCTCAGCTCTTTTTCTCTTACTGTTGGTAGTGCTTTGACAAGCCTGAATTTTGCTTTAAGGTTGGTTATTTTTGGCTTATTTCTCTGCCTGTCACTTGGGAACTGTTGATATTTCGCTTTTTGCATCAGCTGTTTCTTGGTGGTCCATGACAGTATCAGCAGGCTCCATGTGTAAAATTTTTATTCTTTATTTCACTATGCTTTATCAGCATCTTCTTCTTTACCTGTTCGTCACCACAGACCTCCAGCCTCTTTCTACCAGGAGCCTCAGATTTGTTCTTCCATCCCTCCTCAGAGATCATTTCCACTCACCTCTCCTCTCCTTTCTTTCCCATCCCGCTGCCCTCAGCAGTCAGCAGGCCTTCTGGGCAAGGAAAACACACGGACACCTCCTCTCTGCAAGCCGCTGGTAGGGATGCTGGACGGCTGAAGCGCCTGTGAGTCAGGCAAAGGGCCACTCAGCCCTACCGACAAAGCCAGCTTTTCTCACAGCAGCAGGGGATTAACAGTAAAGCAGTTTAGACGTGACTTCCCACCTTGTAGTACATGGGATCAACACAAATGGCGTGGCTGACCAGTATTCTACTTGCTGGATGCACTATCCTCCCTTCCACTTTTCTTTATGGAGCCTTTGAGTTAACAGGATAAAAAAATCATACTGTGAGGACTTTTGAGATGAAACAGGTGAGCCATTCTAAAGAAGAATTCA
>NW_010419320.1:26815-27839 GCF_000710305.1 Buceros rhinoceros silvestris
TGAAGGGGAAATACTCAGCTGTGGAAAATCATAGTGCAAATAACTCCACGTGCAAAAGCAGTTCACTAAATGGCACTTTCTGGCATTTCCTGTGTGTTACGACTGCTCAGAGTCTCACAGGTGAGTGAACTAGTCAGTACCAAGTGGGTAACGGCCTTGTTAAGGTCAGACATGACTTCACATGGCTGAAAATAGGTACCTCTCGCTGCAACCACTCGACTAGGCTTCTCTCATTATCTACCCTCTCGATGTTCTCTTCCTTACAGCTCCATGTTTAAAGGGAAAACTGGAAAGGAAGCTGAAAGATGCGAGACTCCATAGGACAGTAATTTATTTTACAAAACAATCCCAAAAAGGCTGGCCAAATGTTCTCACGCTTTATTTAGATACCAGAATGTGTTGCATCCATTTTCCATCTCTCAAACCTAGATAAAGCACAAAAAAAGAATCGAGAAAGTAAAAAATAAGTGGGTGGCAACGAAACTGCTGAACTGACAGCCTGGCAAGTCATCTTAATCGAGTGTAATTGTGGCAACAGAGCAGACCTCTGATTTTTGACTCGTGTCACAAACTGCGCTCTGACAGTTCTGTTGAGAACTCTTTTTTCCACTGACAAGCTCTTGTTTTCACAACTGGAAGAAAGGGGTGACCAGAAGTTCAAAATTCAATGGTCTAAAAATGCATGACTAAAAATGCTTCAAAGGGCAGCAGTGAAGAATGTTCAGAAATTAAAAGCCAGGTTCCTCCAGCCTTGATGACTCCCCAGCTCCCAGTGGCTCTGCTTAACCTTGCCCACTGCATGCTTCTAGACCTGCTCTTTCAGCTGTCACGCCCTACTGCCTTGAATTTAGGTCTAGCCACACACAGACAAAAATATTAAGACATTGCAAAGACGGGGCAGGGGTGGGGCGGGAGAAAAAAAAACCTTCCCAAGATCTCATGACCTGAATGGTCCATGTGCATTTGGCTGATGTACTAGCAACAGGCGTAAAGCCCATGCACCACACCTCTCGTATTTCCCTAC
>NW_010419320.1:27981-30981 GCF_000710305.1 Buceros rhinoceros silvestris
CTCCCAGCCAGCAAGCTATCAAGGACTGCAAAGGGAAGAAAGGCAGTTTCAACAAAGTACTCTGGGTCATACGTCATGACTCTTCCCACCCGACTCCAGGCTCTTAATTTAGGCATGACAGGCAATGCAGTGCACTTCCTAGATGTTCCTCTCTCAGTTTGCTGTAGAGACATCCTACAAAGAGTGACTGCATTCAGAACAGAAGAGCAACATTTCAGCAGAAAAAAATCTGGACTTAACTCCTGCTTGGATTTCCAACTTCTTCATTTTAAAGTAAGAGCCTAAATACTTTTACTCTACAACACTACCACACATTCATTCTAACACAAGCTATTACCCCAAATAACTGTCATTTCACTGACCACTCTTTCAGCACTGGAAAGTAAAAAATCCACTACTGTTTCTGTATTGGCATGTAACATGTTGTCTGCCTATAAACAATGGATGAATTACAGAAAATTACAGGGAAACCCAGTACAGGGTAGTATGGTACCTAAATTCTTCCTTAATTCCCGCCCCACCACCACCACCACCACCACTCCCCGCCACCCGCCCCCAGACCCACACCGTTCTTGCTGGGGAAATTGTGGAGGTAACACGGCCCGTGGCAAACATCCAGATTTCAGTGACATTTAGTGCACAAAAGGAGAGTCATAAAAGCACCGTAATATCTGGCACCGTGTAACAAAAAGAACAAACTCACTTCATTCTTCCCACAGCCTGCACACATGCACCCACAGATTCTCTGTGCTCTACCACGAATGAGCTTCCTCCTGTGGAGTGTGTCTGTTCCCCAGGAGGAAATCTTCACGACTATCAGCCGCACACACTGAACGAGGCAGCGTGTGTTCTGCGGGTGGGACGATCCGTATGTTTCTTTTGCCTTTTTCTGTGTAACGCATTCAACAGAGCAGCAGTGAGCTGTGCCAAGGGCCGTTCTAGGTTGCCTTAAAATTGTGCTCTTGCTTTCCGTGTAACATTTAAAACAAACAGGAAGATGCTGCTACTTGAGCAAGGTCAGAGAGGTCTTCAGATGGTCTATTTCCTCAGCTTGCCTCTGGCTCCACATTGCTTTGCAAATCAGATGCTGGATGTATTTTGATTAGTTTGTACTTTAATGGATCATGTACAAAGAGTCCACCCTTCACATCACAGCCATTAATTTTTTTCTGGAGTCTGATGGAAAAAACAGGTAGCGGGTTGTGTGTGTGTGCGTGCGCGCCAGCATATGCATGTGCGCTGATTGAAAAGTGATGGATTGTTTTCATGTGGTAAGAAACACAATGTTTTCTTTAGCACAGCAGGATATTCTGTTTGCAAGGTCTAACAGTGAAATATTATGCATATCTGCAACTGGCCCACTGCCAAAAACCGAAGAGCAGAAATCAGAAGAGATTTTGACTGTGAATCTTAAAAAACCAGTACAGCCCTACAAAGCAACTAATGAGCCATTCAAAACAGCAAAGCATTTGTACTAATGTATGATTGCTGTCATATATGTCAGCGTTTAACAAAATAGTGAATAATTATTCATTTAAATGTTACCTTGAACTTCAGTTTAAAATAGAAATATATTTTCAATGCCTTCTACCGCTGCACTGATACGGGTTAATTTACTTTAGGTCATGATAAATAAAGTGAAATATTTCCCAAGCTCAAAAAAGCAATCATTTAAAGAGCAGGTACAATTAAAAAACCCAAACAGCATAACCTCAGTGCACAAAGTGTCAGAGAGCTGTAGAACACCGACCAAGAATTTACTGGCCCAGAAAGCTGAACACCACAATGTTTTGACGTGCTTTCTTCCACTCTTCGGAAAGAGGATGGGGCTGTGCATAACTTTTAACCAAAGGGAGCCGGGCTGGGGTCCAACCGGCCATTGCTGGAGTTTTGCCATGTCACTGGTGGATGATCCATGTATCTCCCTTTAGGAAACAGACTTTGAGGCCTTTTTTACATTGCTAAGGTCCAATTAAACAGGATGGGAGAAATACCAGAGTAGAGCTATCTCTCTGATCCTTACAAATGTAATTTCTACAAAAAGAAGTTCGCGCGAGGTCGGCGGACTGGGATCCCCCAGCACACACAAGTATGTCTGGCTGGGTTCTGCGCTGTAAACTTTCAAAAATCCATTTAATTAATCCATATTCCGGCACAATGTCTAGTAAAGCCCAGCAGATCCAGTGTTCTTTAGGACAGTCTTGTCTAGGCGCAGTTGAAAAAGATAAGGCTATTATCAGATACTTCTCAGTAATTTGCCATAGGGAGGAGGATTGATTATTACCGTTTTTGCAACACTTCCCTTGCTAAGCCTTGTTAGATTTGTGCACTCCTTCCCTGGCTGTTGTGTTGCACTTGACTCATTATTATATAGCACTGGACCGTGTGTGTAAAGGAACGTATATGTCTGTGTGTGCATGCGAACACGCGATGAGCTTGTTTACCGATTAGCATGCCCTTCTGGAAAATCTCACGCAAGCTGCAAGCTTGCATGGTGTATCTTTATTTCCACTGCATCCCTTTTATCGCTGGGTCTTCACGCTGGGGTTCGGGAAATGCTTACAGTACTAGACAGTTTATTAAAAACAGGCAGGCGGTTCTATCAACATAGTGAATATTCTAAGAGCAAAAGATTTAGCGTCAGGGCACAATCAGTGTTTGGACGGTTAATAGGGAGGCTGGGGCGTTCTGAAAAAGCAAAACCTGGGTACTCAGGACATGTACTGAATAAACTCCCAAAGTCAATCATGTTTAGTCCTATCATTTGAATTTTATAAAAGCAAGAACAAAGGCTACTAGAACTTTGGAAACCATAGTGACAGAACACAAATGTTTTTGACTACTTTTGAACAGAGAGCTTATAATTCACTCTGTTGCATTTCTTTTGACACGCTGCCTCAGGACCCTTATTTTGAAATCATTAGAAGCTGGTTTGAAATAAGAACCATTCCTGCCCAAAATAAATGTTCCACCAAATGATGAGTTCCCATTTTCCTTCAG
>NW_010419320.1:31106-31390 GCF_000710305.1 Buceros rhinoceros silvestris
ACTATCAGGAGTCTTCTGCTTAAGTTTCTACTACAGATTTTCATCGTCATATTTTGATACACAGAAGTTGACTGGCACGTCTTTGAAAACCTTTCTCCTTTTTACCAAACATAACTAGCATATAAAAAGAACCATAATACATATTATGGGAAAGCAGCACAGTGATATAAAAGACTTCCATACTAAGAGCAGACGGAAAATGGTAGTTATTATTAATTTAGAAAAACAAAAGAGCTACCCAGCATTTCAGTAATGTGGCAAGTTGTGTGCTATTGAGGGAAAGA
>NW_010419320.1:31551-32057 GCF_000710305.1 Buceros rhinoceros silvestris
TAATTTAGGAGACGAGATAAGCTGTAATGGTTGCATATTAGAGGTTAAAACTACAGCAGAAACTCATAACGTAAGGGTTCATTGCACTGAGGAAAACAGAACAAAGGAAAGCAATGCAGAAGCAGTCTGGCGTAGGTGGCAACAAGGTGAGCATGGGCCACGGGAAACTGAGAGGCTTTTATATGAACATCCACTTAAACAGCCATCAAGCAGCACTCCTCCCCTTCAAGAGTGGCTTCTTAAAACCAAAAATTGATTATATAATATATAGAGAGATTTTATATCATATACATGTACCCGTATCTATAAAAGGGCAGGGATGTTATTTCCTAAACTCTGCAGCCAGGAATGACTTGGCTTTAAGAGAGGAATGACAGTAAGAATTTTCATCTTCCTCTATAATAACGGCCACAAAAAAATTGTAACGTCACCAAGCACAGACACAGAATGAAACTTTTGCAGAAGAGATCAATGAAATTTCAGAGCACGGGTCTGGAGAGCGGGGA
>NW_010419320.1:32156-37604 GCF_000710305.1 Buceros rhinoceros silvestris
CCTACTAATCTCCCCTGAGCAAAAGGAGACTCAGCAGGAGACAGAGTCCTCTCCCTGGGGCCTCACGCTCCCGGCAGACCCTGCAGCTCCTGCCAGCTCTGCTGCTGCTTCCTCCACCTTCTCCAAGGGCTGAAATTCTTCCCCTGCCCTCCAGCTGTCAAGTCAAAACTTGAACCGACTCAATCTCCAGAGCCTCTGTAGCTCTGGCCGTGGCTGGAACACACAAGTCATGCAGGCAGCGCCTTGCCAGCAGTGCGGAGGGAGACAAGCAGCAGAGGCCAGAAACAAAGGCCCGGCCGTCAGTCACGTAGAGCGGAGGCTGAGACACGCGTTGAGGATCTGTTGGTGCAGCCACAATGTCTAATAGTGCATTACCAGGCAGGTTCTGTGGCGCTGCTGCAGCGCCAGCACAAGGAAAGGCCCACCAGTTGTGGCACCCAGACAGATCGGAAACTTCCTAGACCTCTTTAGGAACATTAAGAAGTCACTGAAGCTCTCTGAACCCTACGAAAAACCCTTAAAATCACAGTAATAATCCTTTTGGGGCTGCTGTCTGCCTCCAGGAGAAGAAAGCCGGGCTAAAGCAGTGCCCAGCAAGGCCGGCTCCTGATCCCAGCCGGCATGCCTGGGTGCAGTGCCAGGGAAGGGCAGCCGCCGATTCCAAACGTCAGCAGCCTCACCCCTGCAATCCACAGTGTGTCAGCGCAGCCCCTTGTTTTGTTGGGGAGCTGGGAGGAAGGCAGGAATATACTCCAGCATTTTTCCAGCAAGGAAAGGTCGCAGAGCGCCCACTTTGAGGTTCCATCCCCAGACGGATTCAGTGTGGACTGGAGTAGTGTGACCAGGTTCTCAGCAGGTACAAGTGAGCATAGGCTCAAGATCAGTTGCTTTATAGCAAATGAAGACCAAGCCTTGGATTTTTCAAAACCAGGTGTCTAATTTTTTTGTGGGACTTTGCCAGCGCTGAGATATTTTATGTTTGCCAGCTGCCAGTCTCTCTTTGGAAAGCATAGCTCCCTCACTTAGCGATGCAACTCCATAGGCATAGCAAATTGTGTACACGTTTGGCAAGCAGCTTTGGGGAAAAAAAAAAAAAATATTCCGAGCCAAGAAATGCAAATACTTCCAAAAATACAGTAGTTTATCAGAAGACAACAGTTTTCCCTCCCTCCTGTTTGCCTCCCAAGGATTTAGCTGGGGAATGTTCACCTGAGCAATCTAAAATCTCAAGCTACAGCCAAACGGAAAAAAAAAAAAAAGGCACATTATTCTGCACGGTGAATTCCCACACCGTGGCTTCTCCCAGCAAACAGAGCACCATCTCTCTTCAACAGGGTAAATAACCCAAGCCTTCAGGAAGCAAAATCTGATCGCAGCGTGCGTGCTCTCTGTCGCTGTCCTTAGGATGAAGGATACTTCAAAGTTGGGCGCCCTCCTAGTTCCCAGTGCTTGGCTACCCCCTGCTGGGCTGCCACGTCTCAGACCTTCCCCTGCCATCAGGCAGCAACCGCGAAGGGCCCCAGACCCAGCAAGTTCATCACCGGGAGAAGCTTCCTAAATTAAATGAGGCTCCGAGCCTTTAGTCCTGCTCGGTACTGGAAAATGAGACAGCCTGGTCAGCTGGGCTGAGAGGGACGGCTGGTTATCGCACCCCACAACTCCGGTTTTTCTCTTACGGGTGGATTTCGCATAGATTCCCCCCAAATTCCAAATCAGCGCAATCAATCTGAAGGAACAGTGATTCATGGAGGTGCCAAGAGCTACACTCAAGAAGGAAACAGGCACCCAACATATGAACATCCAGAAAACCAAATGTTCTCCTACTAAGTATAAAACTCTGAGGCAGCGAATTTTGTTTCTAATTCTACATAAATTGGATGAGTACATCTTAAACACTTTGCTCGGAGTTCGCTTTAAAAGCATTCCTCGATTACTGCTCAGAATAGAAATTCCCTGTATGAAACTCTTATTTATGTATTCTGTGGATAAATTAAAACAGGAAAATGTGCTGCAAGATGTGTTCAAACAACTAATGGTTCCTGTAAACCAAAAATATATTAAAAAAACCCACAAGTGAAAAGAAAAATATTAGTTGTTTTAAGCTATAACACAGCTGTATGCAACAAAAGCCAGAAACATGTAAAATTAAATTGGATTTTGGGGTTGGGGGAGTGTGCGATGGGGTTACATTTACTAGTAATTCAAATCCTTTTTTTCAAGTTGCAAAATATTGTTACTAACACATTTTTTTCATTCTGTTGATTTTTGCAGACAGGGCAGAAAAGAAATTGGCATTTGAACTATCGGGGGCTGCACATGCTGGCTTAGGGCTCCTGCTTAGCCAGTTGCTCCTCCCGTGTAGCACACAGATTAAAAAAAAAGGTAAATTCTCCCTTCAAACATTTATTAGTGTCACATAAATAGTCAAATTCTATTTGCAGACTCATTATTAGAAGGCTGAATTAGTCTCCAACCTCTCTGATTTTTAAATGCCGGTAGGACAGTGTCACCCCTCATTCCTTTATCAAAACACAGCATGTGTAGCAAACAAACATCTCCCTTGTGTTAGCGCAGCAAAAGGGAAGAAGTTCTCATTAAAGCGAGTTGTACAGGGATCACATTACCGGGCCAGAGTCACAGCACTCCTCTGACTTTTGTCCTTTATGTTGGCTGTCCTCTGCGAGAGGAGAGGCGGCAGCAGCGGACTTTGGGGAGGGAGGGGGACGCGGGGAACTGCGCCTGTCTGTTAGTCAGCAGGGGCCGTCAGCTAAAGGAGACGGGTTATAATCTGTGGGTCTCAAAATCTAGACAACTAATCTATTTTTCTCCTCCTATATTTAGATTCTGGTTTGCTCGCAGGACGCGTAACCTTTTCCAAGTTTCACTCCTGAAAGGACTGAAGTGCAAAAAATCGCATTTCAAAGCCACCAGCCAGGAAGGACTAGAGGGACCTGATCCTTCAGCTGCCACTCCGGACTGAAGGCCCTTGCTGTACTAGCAACGGCTTCGCTCGGCTGTGCTTCTGCTCTCCATTTACTTGGAAGCAAGAGGCGCTCATTTAAAACGGGGCCCAGAACCCATTGCTAATCTGACAAGGCTTCCGCACAGCCCAAGCTTTGTCTCTGTCCTTTAGCGCTGGCCATACACCGGTGGAGAACGAACGGGGCCTGTGAATCATTCAGCAAGGCAGTAACACTGCCCTTCACTGCCTGTGAAAGGGGATGCGAGAAGAATGTGTCTCTGCCCCCCTTGCTGGGGGGGAAGAGATGGACATGTCCGCTCCATCCAGTCCTGCAGTCCTGGCCCCCAAGTGGGCAGACCTGTGTGCCAGAGATGCCACTGGGCTTTTTCTGAGAGTTCCTGGGTCTCATCCCAGCAGAAAGCCAGGAGCAGACTGGGATGCACCTCCAGAGCTCAGCCTAAAAATCACTCACAGCTCTCACAGTTTATCAGGACTGCCTCTAGCTTTAGATTTCCCTGTATGTCCTGGTATTCTCATGACAGCTCACCTTCACCTCTGCGTTCCTCTTCCAGCTCTCCCATAAGTCACCTTTCCTACACCAGCCTTCTTCCCTGATGGCTTTTCCCAGCTTTCTGTTGTGACTTAATGGCTCAATCCCAGGTCTCCAAGACTCCCCAGGCAGCCAACGATAATTTTCTCACAGGCTCAAATTGCACAGATCCTTCCTGGAGCTACATAAAACGCTAACTAACGTCATCTCTAACCTTAGTTACCTCTCTGCTAGTCTGCTAGTAGAGTTTCTCCTCAGCTTCTGTCCTAGCTCTCTTGCAGACATCTTTTTCTGGAAAGTGTTAAAATCTTCTCCGATCTGTCAGGCGTCTCATAGCCACCCCACTCACATCCATAGCTACCTCGATTCTCTGATGAAATCTCATCACTGCGTTGCACTGTGTTAAAACCTGTGAGATGCATTTTCTTGTTGCCGTCCTTGTGGTAAGTGAAGAATTCCATGGCAAGGCCATTTGGGAGAAACAGGAGAATCCTAGGTTTTACTCCTGCGCACAGGAGTAATTTTCAGCTATGGATATGCGCAGAGGAATATGGAAGATGTGTGCAATATACTGGGTATGGAGAAAGAGATAGAGGAGCCAACACACAACCTGGCTACTCTGGAGAAGGCAGTAGTCTCAAGTACTTTAAAATCCAGATTTCAGTTCAAACACTGCAAACAACCCAGGCTGGAGTGTCAGCGAGCAACAACAGCAGAACAGACCTCTGAACGCAAAGAATATGCTCCAAGGGCAGCCACCACTATTCCTCTACTCCCACTGTTGCATCCCACTGAGAATGGTGACAGGTATCACCACAGTTCCCAGCAAAATCAATGACTTGTGGTGACACGATTCATGTCTGGTTCTGACATCTGGCTGGAATTCCATGCATACAAAGTCTGTGATTTGTACAACTGCTTTAGAAGAACAAAAGTCTTTGCAATTCACCATGTCCTAACCAAACCAGCTGTCCAGCAGGCCACTACGGGATCACGCGGATGGAACCGAAGGCAGAAGGTGGCCCATTTAGTCCAGAACGGTTGGTTCAAGATCTCTGCTTTGGTCTTGCATCACAGGTAGCAGGAGTCTATTCATTAGAGACCAAAGCTTTTCTCCTGCCAATGGATTTATATCCATACCTTAACCATCACAACAGTAAGCAGAGCAGCCTAGACTTTGAAGCTCTGTCTATCCTATGCAACAAAGAAAATCAAGCCAGCTGAACACAGAAATTGGTATTGGATGTGTAAACCTGCATGCTGCATGCACAAGTGCTACTCGTACCATTCCTTTGTTTCTAAAAAAAAAAAAAAACAAAAACGGAAGCACTGGACACATGAAATTGCTGCTTCTTTTAGCCACAGGGAAGACAAGTCCCAGAATAGGTATGTTCAAGTCAAACCAAAAGTGTTTGGATCCTATCACAAGTTCAGTTCCTCACATGAACGTGAGTAACGCAGTGTACACAAGGCACTCTCGCCAGAACAAATTAATGTTGAGAGCTGAGGCATGAGAGACATCCTCCTTAGTCAAGCTGTGATTACCCTTGCCTAGAGCACACAGGACATGGCATTTAGAAGGGTCTGCCCCACAGAGCGAGCTTTGCTGGGTTGTGTCATGTTCTGGGAGAAAACAAGATGATGGAGGGCAGCAACTCAGCCCTTGCTGAGAAGAAGGCCTTTATGGTAACACGCACTGTGTCACTCTGGTGCCCCTCACTTGGCAAAACACAGGCTTAAAATGTATTCTGTTCAGAGAAGAGTTTGTCCTCAGACAATTTCAGCAAAAATCAAATAAACACAGAAAACAGAGCGACCTTGATTAAAAGGTAATTTACATTGTAGCTCCTGCCCTTAAAGCTGGACGAGCTGCACCGTGTTATTTCTGACAGGTATTTGTATAAGCTGCTCCTCAAATTCTCCAGTAGAGGTTCAG
>NW_010419320.1:37713-58345 GCF_000710305.1 Buceros rhinoceros silvestris
GATTTGCTACACCACATAGCTGTGGCTGCACTCTGCGGGCATCTCGTGTTGGCTACGTAAAGACTGAAAAAGGCTCAGGAGCTACTGTAACAGGAAGGGCAGGAGAGGTCAAATAAAGACTGCGTCCTGGTTAGGCAAAACGGAAGAGTGTTCGTTATTTAATAATGACATTACGAAAGCAAGCCAAGCCCTGGGGTTAGCTCTGTGCTCCACTGTACAAAGCTGTGCCCAGCGACGGCATTTCAGGTAAACAGCACACTCAAGTGAGGAGACGGTTATCCGAGGTGATCCAAAAGCAGCCTCTACTGTCTCTCCACACTCTTCAACGCTCACAGCTAAGCGTATGAACAATCTGTATAATAACAACAGCCTACATCTGCGGTTCACTGCCCCACCAACCACGCGTCGGTGCAGAAGGCAGAGGGTGCTACGCACGCCATCAGCACCACAGCAGAAGGGCAGCCGGCGCTGCCTGGGGTTTTAGCTTGGACAGCAGTAAAATTCAGGGCAACATCCACAAGAGTGACAGAACTCAGTGAAAAAGTGCAGAGGAGAGAGGGATTTTGTTTTTATCTTCAGCCAGATCTGTAAATTTATGCGATCCTTTCATAGGCCATATAGTTTCAACATTTTTTTCATAAAACTGTTTAAGAGATGCTGGTAATGCCGAGCCAGAAAGAGGTGCTTCATTTTCCCAGCCACAGTGATGCACACTCACCAGAGGAGCAACTTCTGTGTCATACAGAAATTGGGAATTCCTCTTTTTTCCCTACTACCTACCAGCACACAAGCAAACCCGCCAAGAGCAATGTGTTGTCCGATGTCATTTTCATCTTCCAAAATGACTTAGTCTGACTTTTCATGCCACTCACAATTTATTTCATGATGTGCACAAAGCTTTACATGAGCAGCACCCCTCTTGAAGGCACTGTAGCTAATACTAAAAAAAAACAGGCTGTGGCTCTCCGAAGTCCAGAGGCCTGGCTGTGGAGCACAAGCGAGATGGTATTTCCAAAGGGCTGTCCTTCAGAAGCAGAGAGATGTTGTGCCGGCAGTAACGCCAGCAAGCAGAGCAGGCAGCATTACTAACTCGACAGCACTTTTTTAATACACCTGCATACTCATCCTGAAAACATCTTTCTTCTTCTTTTTTCTCATTTTTTCAACTTAAACCCCTGCAACCCCTAGCAAAAGCTTTTCTATTCACACAGTAACAGAAGAGTATGCTTTCACTTGCTCTTTTTCCATGAAGCAGATGTCTTTTCTTGTGAGAATTGGCATATTTTTACCCTTAGAATGATCTCTGCTTTTATATGCCTAATTAAATTTTAGCGGTCCCTTGCTTAAATAAAGATTTATTAGCTGTTAAAATCGTAGCATAATTCTTCTGCCACCTACACACTATCCTTTAACATATTTACAAGCAGACTGGCTTATCCGCTATGAAAAAAGGTGGATGATTTAATGTTGTTATGTTATTGGTGTCAATTACTAAACTTCAGCCTCATAATACAGCTTTCTGAAGATACTACTGTTTAACTCTGGAACTGTCGAAACACTCCAAGAAAGGGAAGTTGTGAGTCTTGGAGATCAAGTACTGAAACCAGTTCCACTAACAGAGGCCATCCGTGGATTTCAGCCCCACGTTCAGGCTTTTCCACAGCCATGATACGGCTGACAGGGCATCAGATGGAGAAGGAATCCAGGAAATTCTTTAAAGGAGATAAATTCGTATTGACAGGAGCACCTACTGACACGCTGCTTCTCATTTCAGTTTGTGCCGGAGAAAGATGGAGCATATATACATTCTCCCTGCACACACAAACTTACATATACCGACAGAAAGGCCCCAGGAACACAGCAAAGTACCGTGTTTGCCAAACTCTCGGGAACAACTTCTTTGTAGTGCTGGGGTCTGGGCTTTTTTTTTTTTTTTTTTTTGAAAGCTTGGTTATTTCTTTACCAGGATTAGAAGATTAGTGTTTTGTTGGTCTTCTGTTAGTATTACTCTACCACGGTCCTGCCTGCTAACGTATTTACATCACAGGGAGTATCCTTTTCACCGAGCTGTAAGCCCTCGCCTCTGCCCTGCACACTGACATCTTTGCACCTTGTAAACACCGCTACTACGAGCAATTGTGTTCCACGTGTCTGTCAGATTGCATCAGGAGCACTCAATTTCACTTTCTTGCTATAGTTTTAATACTGTTTAGATAAAACTAAACCTTTTGGTGGTTTCTAATATACTTTAAGTGCAAGAGGTGACTCACTCATTTCATTTCACCCTTCCAGGTTGGGCGACTCAAAAAATATGCAACATATTAAGGTCATACAGTTGGCCTCACAAATAAATCTGCATCAAAATCCCCTCTTACTGAATTTGTCCCAGAAAACACCAGAAGCTGTAAAGTGAAGCTGACAGGAAACTGCCTTTTAGAGCACGGGCATGGACACACACGTGCACACGCACACAGCCACACCTTTGGCTTTGGACTTTTCCACGTGCGTGCTATGCATTCAGAGAGCAAATTGCTTCAGCCAAGATGCCACCAAAGATAATGCTAAAACTGGAACAGACACAAGTGATAAAGCCTAGAAACCTTCAGTGTTATACTAACATTTTTTTAATATCAATATATATTGTCTCTTTGCCTTGCACTCTTAATTATGGCCACTGGCTGCAGATAGCCCCTTTGGTTTTCATGCATGAATTTCAAGTTCTGTATAAAACATTAAATGCAGGATACTCCATGCATATACACGAGACGTCTGAAGCCCTCTGCAGTCAGCAGAGATGCTTGGAAGGGCAGCCACAGTGGCTGGGTCAGGGGGACACACATCCAGCACTGCTCTGTGGGCAGCCTTTGGGCACTGCATGGACCTGTCCTGTACGCTGGGATGTGGTTCAGAGGGCAGCCCACACCCACACTCAAGACCGGGATTTATCTCTGAGAGCCAAGTTGGCCACATGCACTGGGATCTGAATGGACCTGCAACCAGTTCTGGACTCTCTCTGGCACTACAACCCCAACAGAGGACTCCAGGGGCAGGGAAAGCCAGTCAACACCATTAGCACCAATCCTGCTGTTTGGTCGGTTCAGGGAACACAAAATTCCCAGGTGAGGAAGTGTGGTAGAGATCTGAAGATATGCAGGCATTTACAGTGCTAAAGCTTACAGAGAGCCTTACTCAGAAAACATCAAACGGAGCAATCTTGGAAATCAGTCAAGAGAGGAGGGCTAAGAGGTTTCTAGTTCTGTTTTAGTGTTCCCTCTCTCTTTTTGAGGTACAGGTAACAGTGTCTATACAAGATGCAGACAAATGTAGCATGCAGGTAAGGTATCTTCCTACATCATCACCTACAAAACCACAATGGCACATTTATCCATAAGAGTCCTCTGAAATAATTGTTTCTGTTAAGAATTATCCTTTTGTACGATCACGCCTCTCAGAAAGAAAAATATTAATGTATTTCCAAGCATGGTTAAAAATGTAACAGTATCTCCCTCCCTAACAGAAGTTTCATCTTTTAATATCACTGTATGTATTTCGTCACTTAAGAGTGGATGTTTCAGATGTCAAGAACACAGGAAACAGCGGCAGTACCAAGCTAAACCAGCAAGTATTTGTAACATTTGTCCCTGCAAAACACCGCTCGGAAGGATGATCTCTCCTGCTCAATGACCAGGTTGGGACTTTCACAGGAGTCGGCCAGTTGCTAACAAATACCACTGGAATGATTACTGAGTGCTCTCAATTGGTTTTGACAATCCTGAGCAGTCTCCACAGCAAGGGGAACAGCCACGCTGCCAGCGGCAGTTCCCAGAGTCTCCCCGTGTTCACGCCTTTAGCATCTCACTGATAGGACAGACCTGTGTTGGCCCGCAGCGTTCATCACTATGGCACAGGTTGTCACACATGCGTGTCAGCTGTCGGCATCCTGTCACCTCAGACTGCACATACTCCTCCTCAGCCTGCCAGGCAGACGACTGCTGCTTGCCATGGCTGTGGAAACCATACAACGGCACAACTGGAGAAGGATGACAGTCCTCCTTGGGAGCCTCCAAACCAACTATCCAACCAAAACACACCACTATCACTCACCTGACACTTCCACACCCACCCCCTCAAAAAAAAAAAAAGAAAAAACCCAACAAGCCAAAACTCACCAATTCTCGACGTTGAAGATGTGAATCGTGTGACTACCCCCCCCCTGCCCCTCCCCCCCCCCCCCCCTCAAAAAAAAAAAAAGAAAAACCCCAACAAGCCAAAACTCACCAATTCTCGACGTTGAAGATGTGAATCGTGTGTAGACTGAAAGAGCCCTTTTTTCCCCCATCTGCAGCCGGCCTGGCTGGGTGCCTCTGAGAAATGTGAGGTCCTCCCTCCAGCTAATCTGAGCAGTGACCTTCAAGTGGAACAGGGTCACACCATGTTGACATTAAACAGATCACCTCAGCAGACAGGAGGAGGACTGGTTCTTCCTGAAACTCACCCAGGATTGGGGGGATGACACAGGGAAGGGCTGACAATAGGTACAGGGGGAGAAAAGAATGAATGGAAAGCAATGGAGAGGAGTAGAGGATACAAATCACAGTAGTCCTTAACTACTGCAGTCCATGGTGGTCCAAATTCATGGAACTACGGTACTAAGCACACAAACATAACAGAGAAAGATATGGGTACATAGGCACAGTCCGTGGTTCAACTCAGGGGGAAAAATCAAGATTTTTTTCTCCCTGCATTCTCCCATCAGTCATGCTAGGGAATGCAAGAGGACAACTGAAGCTTCCCTGAAGAGCTTCACCGATTGACCTTAACAAAAAATGGACTTTTACTGCTGCTGGAGTAAATCAGACGATTGTGAACTCAGTTAAAGGCGTAAAAAGGACAAACAGCAGGATATATCCCTTTTCCATCCACCCATAAAACTCCACTGCAGGTACTCCCTCTGCCTGCTTTAAGAATGTAACAACAGGAACAACGACTGCGTGACTCCAGAGGAATGAAAGCTCCAAACGGTACAATCATGCCATCTCAAACACTCGTTTGTCTGTGGTCTGTCTGTCACTACTGAATGAGGCTAAACCCGACCCTCCCACAGTGACAGTCTCATGCAGCATCCCGGGGACTCTATCATCAGCTCATAAAATGGCATCCAATGACTTTTTGAAGAAGAGGAGAAGAAGAAGGAACTGCTGCTCGGACATTTAGTCTATCAAAATACAAATAATTAATGGTTGAAAATACCTTTTGTTTAATAATTGCTCTTCTTCATTAGTGTGAACCAAGGGCACAGACTATCTGAGACAATAACATCTGCACCCCATATTTCATTATCACCAAACTTCACATTTCACACAAAAGCAGAGCGAGCAAAGCCTTACAGCTTTAATTAGTTTCTGCCATAGCTGTGAAGGTCAGCCAATTATTGCGTGTGAAATTTCAATACGGAGCGGCTGAATTGAAGACGGCATTGCAACATTGCGAGACTCTGCAGTGCTGTATATCTAGCGTGATAGAACCTTATTTTTTATTTTTTTTTAAAAAACCCACACAATAACATAAATTAATCATCAGGTATGCACAGCTTCAAGGCTTATTGGCTAATTTAACATGTGTTAAAGGGGGGGAAAGGAGGTAATTTCTGATAGCGTCTTATGCTTTGCAGGGTTTTTTCTTATCAGTGTCACCAAGCGTGACAAAATACTTAGTTGGGTCCTCATTTCTACAAGGAAAACATATTTCTTTTTTTTTTTTCTTGTGGAATTCAGTCTTTCTGTCAAAAGAAAGTGACAGCATTGAGCAGATGAACTTCAGCCGTCTAGAACGAGAGGCATGGGATGTACAGCACTTCAACCTGAAAAATCAGGTCTTCCACAGATGCTTCAAGCTAGGCTCCGAAGTCATGGATGGCTTTGAAAATCATGAAGCAAGTGCCTTATGAGTACGTGGGTGTTTGTGCGTGAAAACATACATATATAAGAGTTGGGATTCAAATGACAGACGAATAACCACTTCCCTCACCGGCAGCAAAGGATGCAAAAAAGATGCACCTACCTCCTACCCAAGGTACAGCCTCTTTGCACACATTGTTCTGGCTGAACAGAAATAATTTATGCAGTGTGCTGTGCACTGGGATTACACATGTGCAGAAGGTCTAACCTGAACCTTGAATACACTCAAGATCTGCCTTATTCCCAAGGCTGGCCAGCAGTTGTTCATTAAACAGGTATTTGTTTGCCTGTTTCTGCTTTTTTAATAGATTAAAACTTTTTCGAGTAAAATTTATCACTTTACGTAGCAAATAGCAAGATCTTCACTTCAAACTCACCCTTTTACTTGGCGATCGTAAGATGACACGTTGAGGTCAAACAGTAACGATACAATGGTTCCATACCTCCAGCTCCTGTGAACAAGACCTGCTCTTGACTATAAACTTACAGGTGAGACTTGCCGAGTTTCCATAAGAGAAACAAGGGCGGGAGTGAAGGTTGGGGAAAGGATTTATTTTGTGTAGTGTTCCTATGTTTAGGCCCTGTTTTTCCAAAGGAAATGATCCTGACAGGAAATACGTGCAAACTCATTTTTAATCTGGCCTGGGACAGTGCATGCAGCTCTAGTGAGTACCGAGGCTTCGCTCACGTGGAAATACCTGCGTGTCGCTCTGCATGGGTGTGTACCGCGACCAGCTCCCCCTCCCTCTGCCCCACTTTCTCCTGCCATCGGGAGGACCAGGTAATGGTTATGCAGAGCCTCCGCAGACAGCGCAGAACCAGCGAGGCTGTTTCACTGTTCAGACTCTGTCCTGGCTTCCTGCTTCGCTGACACAAAAGACATTCGCAGCCATAATGTGACTCACAGCAGCTATTGCCAAAGCTTTTTTTTCCTCCCCTCTTTCTTTTTTTCTAAAAAATAAAACAGAGTGCTAGCATTAGATGCTCAAGAACGTTTGCAGGCTCCTACATCAAGACCTGTATTTCTGGAGTTACCAAAATCTCCCATTTCTGGTTACTGCAGCCAGAGCACTGCTGCTGGTCTTCCTCCAAATAAGCAAGACCCAGCATGCGGCTGCAGAGAAGCTGAAGTAAATCTCCATACACATCGTAGATTATTTAGAATTAAAACCATCACCGTGAGAAAGATATCTTTTTCCTGCCTCTAGAATAATCCCTTTAGCTAAAGCCAACTAAAGGAGAGGTTGTGAAATAGTTGGCAATGTATTTTCTGCTGCGCCTTTTCCAGCACCTCCAACTGTACCCATGTGCAGAGAAAAAAACCAAAGTAGGAATTCTGTGTAGTCTGCATTGACAGAATAAGACTGAGGCCTTCTGACCAACAAAGCTGGCTAGAACAGATAGCAAGAGTAAATTAAAAACTGAATTAAACGTAATGGGGATCCAAGTCAACTCTACAGGAATAAAAAGAAAAGTGAGCACAGCCTCACGGTTATGAGCTGGATCTTTCATGTGGTACCCTGAAATACTCTGCTCCAATCCCAGGATCTCAGCAACACTTCTTCAAGAAGGAGACTGGGAGTCAGAATTCCACTTTTGCTGTCTAGACATCTCTGCCACAGGGCTCACCCTCTTCCTTAATCTGATGTACCCTTCAGGGCCCTGCGGAGGTACATCAGTCTCTGCACTGCTAAACAAAAGGCTGAAATTAACTGTGATGAGGTAGCCACACGTTCTCTGGTTCCCCTCCTATCGAATTAGCATATTAACTTTGTTCTGTGCAGGTAACTAGGAAGATGTAACAGGAAAGTATTTCCTTTTACTCTTCATAGATACAGTGGCTAGCACAATGAAATCTAAGTTTGACTTTCTAGGCACTGCTTTTGTACTTGCAAAACACAAAGGAAGTTTATTGTGCTGGAAGGAAAATCCTTTCTAAGTCCCAGGCATGTACTACCCACAATAACACAAAACATTCCCTGAAAGCTGAAATGGCAAAAAACAGAGAGGGGAGACAAAGCAATTAACAATGGCACCATGGAAGCTAAAGAAAACGTGTCTCACCTGAGACCATCTCACGTTTATTCTATACATCCTCACTCTTAAAAGGAACCAGCAAAAGTAAATAATTGAAATACACTGTTAGTGATGAGTGGCCCAAAGCAGTGAGAAAAGAGAAAACCAGCCAGACCATGCCCATGGAGGAAAACCAAATTATTATCAGTGAAACAGACTGAAACCTGTCTTATGCCTTCCACCCAAGGGAGCAGCAAAAACCAGTGCCCTGGCTGAGGGTGTCTTTTACTAAAGGTCAGACAAAACTGCGGGAGAAACCTTGGGGACCCCTTAAAGTGTTTCCCTAGGAGAGGGGATGTCTAATGGAGGAGGAGAGTTGTGCAGGTTTCATTGTGTTTATTATATACACACTAAAATATTAAACATGATAACAGTGGCTAAACTAAATCAAACATACTCTAAGTGCCATACAAATCATCGTTAGACAATGTAAACAAACACCTGACAGACACAAAGCCTTTACTGCAAATCCCAGCAATCAGATCCATCCCCAGAGAGATGCCACTGGCTCCAGGAGCCCACAGCCCCTGGCCGTGGAACCCTACGTGGTTAAGGACACCGGAGACGGGCGGGCTCTGGGTCAGGCCACTGCAGGAGATGAGGGAGGGTGCTCTTACTAGGAGAGTCTCCCACTCTCGCTTGCTCCACTCTGGCCCTGTTCCAGCAGCAGCACTTCCCTGCAACAAGGTCTCCACTCAGACCACCAGGGACAAGATCTCTTCCAGCCCAGCTCGCCCACAGCAGCTGCTCCCCACCAAAGTGTCTCTCTGGAGAAAATGCTGTCTCAAAGCCAGCCATGCTCCTAACATAAGGGGTCTCCTTTCCAGAAGAAATACGGGGTAAGTCCTCACAGCCAGCCTCTTTCCAAAGGGAGCAGCTCACACATTAATCCAATGAATAATTCCAGGCTGAGAGATAAAATATTTAAAGCGAAAAAAAGGCAAAAGATCTTCAGAGTTCACAGTTTTCAAGCCAGCCTTCAAAACTCGCAAGTTCACTAGCATTTGCCAAGTAGGATCAACATGAAGAGTGTGACCTTAAGAAACATGAAAAATCAACAAGGGCTTCCAAATTTAGCAAGTATAGGAGCCAGTGGAGCCGCTGAAATGCCACGTTCAGGAACCGCAAGCAGAAATTCACCATGATGCCATGATCATGTACAGCGTAGCTGATGATAGTCATTATATCACACGAGGAAAAACCACACGAATTGTCATAAGGAACCAGACCCATCTAGCAGGGATCCCCCTCCAGCAGCCGATACAAAACTCTTCAGCGGATAAGCAAAAGAAATCCTCCAGCGAGCAGCTAGGGCCTGGCTGCCGTACTCGGGAAGTTTCTTCCTTATCCCATTATTTGGAGCATGGTTTATGTTCCAAAGCCTGGAAGTCTGTTTGTCCTCAGGGATGTTTTCATCTCCATCTAATGTCAATGTGCAAGCCTTCGTTCTACAGAGAGGTGTCTAAACCTGACCTAGAAATTAAGCCTATGATGATTCATACCCCCAATTTCCACCAGGTTACTTCAGCATTGCCTACAAAGTGTCTCTTTTAACCCATGTCAATCTGCCCTCCTCTTCTGAAGCAATCTGTGGTTCCCTTCTGTGGAAGGGCACACAGCAATGCTAACTCACCTTTTCTAGGCCATTCTATGAGCACAAGCACCACTGCACCATTCCTGTGAAAGAGGATACAGGTAATTCAAAGTTCCTCGCCGTTGCTGCAGGCTATGGGCATGTACGCAGGCAACTGCTGTTGGATCAGCTGATGTTCAATAACTCGTTATCACTCACATGACCGAGCTTCTCGCTTTCAGAAAAGCCCATTACAAAACCTACAGTAAAGCTTCTTGCTGGTCAAAGATTTTCTGAAACCCAAGTAACTTGCAAAGTGGACCTTTCCTAGCCGTATTAAGGCTGCAAAATCTCTGCCAACTGGAGCTAACATCATGAGCACCTATATTTTTTATATGGTCTTTAATGTCAGTTCAACTAATTTCTCAGGTACCAACACAACGCTTACTATCATGAAATTCTCTGAATCTCCACTGAGGCCTACTTAAATTTCAGACAAACCTGTGCTACTCGTTCTCTTCTGGTATAATAGATCACCTCAGCAAAGTCTCTGCTTTTCTCCCAGTGGTTCAGTTACTCTGTTTTAAGATCCTTCTCAACTCTTAGGTATACATTTTCTGATAATTTTCTGCCCTTTGGTTTATCAGCTGCTTGTAGCATTTCTTCTATTGACATGTCAATCAATGAACGGCTCATCTTTATTGCCTGCTCAAGGTATGTGAAGTGAAGACAGAAGCTGCAAACTCATTTCACTTCTCTTATGTCCTTATCCTTCATAATTGTCTGGCAGGCTTTCTCCTTCACAGGTGCTTCGAAACTTGGGATTCTGTGTTGTTTGCTCTCAGATTTCTCACCATTTCTTTCCTACAGTCCAGTCTGGTTTCTGGAAGGCTAGTTCTGTTTTCTGAGGGATGGTTGTCTACTGCAAGTCAGCTTTAATTTATAAGCAGGCCTGCAAGATTTCATAGAGCTTGCTTTCAAACAGCACAGGTTTCACCAAGCTCTTCAAACTGTTCCTGCCCAAGACACCACCTACAGCACCTTTATCAGATGTTGAAAGTATCACCATGCCTTGCTGGCCGCCCCTGCCCTTCGCCTCCTGCCCACCTCCACAGGCCTACAGCTGGGGGCAAAGCTACCCGGCACAGTCCACGCAAGAAAGGCCCAGGTGTATGGCTACAGCTCCTCGCGTTACATCATTCCCACTGAAAAAAAAAAAAAAAAGAAAGAAAGAAAAGGAAATTCTGTTTCTGATCCTTGGTTTTGTGAAGATACAATCAGAAATATGAGCCAAGAGCGCTGACTGAATGCTGTCTGCTCATGCCTTGAAATGTCTGGCAGAATGAGTTGTCACATGATTTTTACTCACTTTTACAGCAAGTCTTTCTCCTTTGATCTAGTAACAATAGACACTGAGATGCATCAAGTGTGTTTCAAGTTCATTCCAGGCTCTCAATCACAATACAATAAGGATTCTGATTTTTAATTCTTTTTAACAGCTTATTCCTTCTTCTGAAGCAATGCTGTCAACACCCTGTCCATCTAATCTGGCCCTTTTTGGACGGCTGTACTGGAAACACGGGAAGGCATTTTTCCTACCCTGCTACCAGCCTCTAGCCATGCCACTGTATTTTATCTGGGCCACAATCTAAAAGCTAAACTTCAGCCTAAAATCCCTGGTCAAATATGCTGCACACGCTTCAGCATTTTGCTGAACATCTCGGCTCCATAACACAGTGTACTAACGTCCCAGTGGCAGTTTTACACAAGTCCACAAGGAAAGCTGTGCCTGAGAAGAGAATAGCCCTAATGGAATGACCTTTACTGGGACTTGACACCTGCTACCTTGTAAGCTTCTTACACACACAGCTTAATCCACCTGGAGGCTTTTTTGCTTGATGGAAGGTGATAAAAAAGCTGTTAGACTGTAAGCTGTGTCTTAGATTCAAAGCATGTAGGCTCCTTGATATTCTAAAGCTTAGGGCACACAGAGGGGAGAAATATTTCTTAGTTCAGGTGCAATTCTCAAGTTGCTTATTAGGGATGAACCCTGGTCTAAGAGTCACTTTATTGGTATGAAAGTAAAGAAAAAGCTTCCCGATAGGAAAAAGGGTCCCAGGTCCGCAGTACCATAGACAAGATAATGTAATAGTGATCATAAAGCTTTCCTCAGCAGACAAGAAGAACAAAGAAGCCCAACTCCAGAAATTTACAATCCACAGAGGATCAAGCAGATTGTATTCTGGATACCTTAAAGGTGAATGCTCTAAAACATGCATCAATCTATAGTGATGAAAACCCGGTCCCCTCTGACTAGAAATAATTCCCTCTTTCTTTGAGACAACAAGGGTTGACATCGAAAAGTTGTATCGGTGAAATTTTTAGCACAACAGAAAGGGGTGAAAAGCAGACAAGCCCCACTGCAGCACTGCCTTGGCACAGCTGTTGGGAGAAGCCAGTACACAAAGACAGAAACAGCCTCAGAATTAGAGCAGAGAGGGAATTAGCATTGTTTGGGAGAAAGCTTTATTTAGAGCTTAAAGAAAATGAAACCTAACAACCATAAACAAAAAAACCCCAAAGAACTGACCTTCTAAACAGCTGATGTCCCTGAATAGAAATGACCTATCACTAACGCTCCAACAGCAGCGGAATCACAAGCGGGAACAACATACCAAAAATGCAGCGGTGGTCAGGAACTGAACCAACACTTTCCGGGGCGCTGCTCCTTGCTCTCTTTTCTTGCCATGCCAAAGACATCTCCCTCAGGGAAGTAAATCCCTGGAGCACTTCTTCCCTCCTGCCTGCGCTAAGACGCATCAAAGCTACGAGCTCCAGCATTGCAGGCCCTGGAGAAGGAAACTGTGCAAACCCTTTAATCCATACCATGAGAGCAAGCTCAAAGGAGCTCTCTTCAGCTGAAAGCCTTCCCTAGCAGAAGCTCTCATTTCAAGCTCCCCTGGGCATTGTTTCTGTGATTATTCTTTTCTCTGAAGGCTAAAAAGACAACCTCCCATCACCGTGGAGCCTCAAACCCTTTGTCCTCTGCGGTTGGCCCAGGTGACTGACTTACAGTTTTAAAGGGTTGGATGCGAGAAGCTCGGAAAGGAAAAATATATGCAGAGGTCGCTGTTTAAGAAACACTATGAAACAATTAGAAGACTTTCATTTATTTATTTGAAGGTGGCTGACACCTGTATTGATGGCTTTAGTCATTCAGGTCTAAGGACACATGCAAGCGCTTGTAAAAGCAGCATTTGTGCTTAAAACGCCCCACCCGTATCATATCATATATGCTAGGCTCTAGATGTAGGAGCACCTAACCTTTATCTGCTGGCTTTTTTTATAATATAGGCCGTTTATATGAGGTGAGTGGAACATTGATCCTCCTGTTTGAGTTTCCTGGGATTATTCAGCGTTAGCATTGCTGCGATTAGTCACACCATGGCTGCTGTTCCTGTAGATTGTTTGATACAGTATATTTCCCGCTATACACAAAGCGGCACTGTAGGAAAACCCAATTCAATCAATTTGAGCAGCCCTTCTTGTGCTACACTAGTATATTATGTATTGGAGAGATAAAGTTGTGATTCTATCTAATATATTCTTCGGCTGCTTTGACTGATGTACTGAATGAATGGAGATACCCAATGCTATCCAATCCTGCTGCCGAAAGATAATGGCATCATTATTTGAAGAAAGACCAAGAAGCAGGGGAGGGGGGAGAGGATGGAAAGGTTTAACCACTGCTTCCCACCTCTGTAGCGAACATGGACGCTGCAGTGCGTGAAGGCAGAGGCGATTTCTGACAGCAAGCTAAAGAAAAGCAGAAGGGGAGAACAAGGCAGAGCTCTAACCACGGATGTGCTGCCAACTGCTGCAGAAATCAGCGGGTCCCAGCTTCATTTTCAAGAGGTGCTCTGCAACCTGCAAGGCCTAGGTAAGTTTGCCTACATGAGCAAACTATGCAAGCCCCGGGCTGATGTATTCTTCTGGCCATTTTTGTAATTATTCGTTGGGATGGCAGAAGTGCCTTTACCCCTGAGAGAGGGGCTACCACCTCCCTGCAGCTGTACGCTCCACCTGGCACAGCACTTGCAGCTCCCTCCATGGCTGCTCTCCAGCAACAGTGCTCCCTGACTCCAGGCTGCCAGGTTTTAAAAACAAGAAAATGAAACATCATTTTTAAAAAAGTTTCTGCCAGTTGATCTGCTGATCTAAAGCCTTAAAGAGGTAGTTAATGTTTCCAGAGTTTAAGCTCTGCAGAACCGCACAGAACGTTTAAAAGCACATCAGCTAAAACACACTGGAACCAGCCCAGAAGGGAGCCAAGACCTTCTTTTCTATGTTATAGTGTAAAAAAGAAACACAACAAGTAACTCATCACAATGAACGTAAAAAAAGGGACAGACATGACAGGTAATGGAGGTGCAGCATGGCCAGACAACAGTTGATGTAAGGCGCACTATGTACCATGTCGTAGATGTATAAGTCCGAGACATGGAAGGCAGTGCCATAAGACAACAGAATACATAATGGTGTCGTCAGGGGATATGTTTTGTTAAGCCTTGTGTATAAACTCTTGATTCCTTCAGGGTCTCAACAGCCTCTGGTTTGCTGCCTCTGATGGGTTAACAGCATTCCATTTACTGATGACATTCCCTAGTCTGGAAGCAGCACCTTCTATAGCACTTGAACTATACGCACAGCACAGATTTACCCCATTATTATCGGCAGAATAGGTCTGGGCAGCTCTGCTCGTAACCTGCTGTAGTCGCTGGGGACTACGGAGGTCCCATTCTGATGTTTTAAAGCACTAGTTGAAAAATCACTAACTAATAGCTTCGTTTCCTATGCCAAAACGCTCACCTTCAGTGAAAGCAAACAGTAATTCACCTGAGAAACGCCTGTGGATGTACAGAAGGAACACACATTTTCACTCATCTGAACACCAGCATGATCCCAAAGACTTCAGATTAACCAGATCCCGCTGCAATTGGGACTGCAGATACCACCTTTGCTGCTTTGGTTCTTCTTCAGCTTACTTAGTTACCTTTTAACGACCCTCCCCAAGGCCTTTTACATAGATATTTTTCTTGGTTTGAAACACAAAGTTTTTTAATTGACTTTTTTTTGACAATTTAATTAGAATTACCTTTCCCTTGTGACTACATTTAGTTTTACACTTTGTCTCTGTGCCAGTTTTGATCCATTTAATTAGTTTTAAATATGTCCCACACTGCTCGCCTTCAGAACTACACCTATTACATCAACTCAGCTGGTTTTCTTATATAAATTATCTGAATGTAGAGGAAATTTAAGGAAAAACACTTGGTTTTATTCCTTAATCATACCATGATGCTATTTATCAAGTTCCGTGGATGACCCACCATCTGTCTCAAGCAATTTGGGGGGGTTTTATTCCCCCTGCTTGGTCATGGACCTAACCTTTAGTGAGATAGCAACAAAAAGCCAAACTGTGCACTAGGAGCCACCATCGGCTGTTGCCCATAAGGATGCAATTTAAAAGTTCATCATGGATCTCTTCTCACTGAAAAATACTTGGAACTTAGAGGCAGCTCTTTGCCTCCAATACATTTTTCAGACGCTGTATCTGGTTCTTCCTCTGTAAGCTGTTGCTGTCACTTACTTTCACACAGACACCGAGACAGGGGAGGGTGGAAAATGCCTTTCTATTGCGGAATCTCCAGCCCTTGAGATAAACTAGAGCTTCCTCATACAAGACCCAGAGTAGCTTGATCCCAGCTGGCCATGGTCTGAGCTGAGGGGGAGCAAACGGGATGACCTCCAGAGTTCCTTCCTGACCTAAATTATTCAATGTTTCTATTATCCTGATGAAAAATTTTATTTGAGCTTTGTTGAATCAGGGCATTCTTCTCAACCACTGTAATTATCCAACAAAGACTCTGAGCTGGGATGTTTTAAGCCTGGAGTTTGATCTCACTTAACCTCAGACACTTAATTGAGATAGCTAAATTAAGAATCTAGTTGTTCTATATGTCATTCCCAATCCAAAAAACCAGGATGACACCATGACTCATGTACAGCCCAAACCCAGTTGATAGGGAGAGAGAGAGAATTACCATATAACTCAGCCAAGTGCTTAAAGCAGGTGGGATGTACTTGGAAACCAGTAGCTCGCCCCGGAGAGTCTATAAGGAAGAGTTACAAGCTTTCTCTGCATTTCTGCCACTACAGCACCCTTATTTCTTTTGACAAACTGAAAACATTTTTTTTTATGTTCATCATCAACATTAACGCCTCAAGAATTAAAGTGGCAATGATATTTGAAGAGGTTTCTGCAGTATTACAAACTGAGTAAGTACGTTTCTAGATTGTTATCTGACGTCCATAAAGTCAGAGGAATATTTTAAACAGCACAGGTTTTTTTTATTCCTTGTGGAAAACTACAACCTGCTAGACTAACATTGTATATCGGATTCTGCTTATTTCTCAGGTGTCAAATCTTTCAGTAGGTTAACTTGCATTTGAAAGTTCAGTAACGAAACAATCTGACATCTGCTGTTACCCACAAGATCTGGGGAGCATGGTACAGCTACAGAGTCCCTTCAAGCAGATTCTCAAAATCATTTTCCCTCCCTGTAATGAACAAAGATAACCAGACTGTAACGTCCACTCTTCCTGGGAAGTAGAACAGGAGGGTATAAACTGAACATTGTGCCCAGCCAAGAACACAGGTTTGTATCTTGAGTAGTAGCAGCTGGATTTTTCTGAACCGATTTGTATCCACCACTTGATGTATAAGCCATAGAGCAGGACTGACTGACCCAGTGCCTGCCAGATACAGATTTTGTCTACCTCAGGGAGGAAGAGGAGCATGTGCTAAAAGAAACAGGCTTGCCTTTCAACTGGACTAATCAACTGCAACCTTTACTGAGACATCCCTTCCCACAACAGGCATGAACTCAAATTCAGTGTCCAGGAGGCTTTCAACAGCAAACTGGACAATTTTCTAAGTGATCTGTCCTTGTTTACTAACAAAACCAAACAAACTTCCACCTATGATTAATTTAATTCGGAAGAAATTCTCTCCAGGAATCTTCAGTTCTAAAGACCTTCTGAAGCCCAAAGAGAGCCCCCATCAACACTAAAGGGAGACCACTGCGCTCTGCACATCCACTGCCACACACAGTGGTACATTTTCAGCTTCTCGGGGCAGGGTCAGATATTCCCCGCTCTTGCTCTGTGAGGAACAGGTCACTGCTTACCTGTATGTTAAATAGGAGAGACAACCAGATGGGCTTTTTTAATCCCCAGCCACTCTACAGCAGCTCTTTAGCTATGAACTCCTTTAAACGCTCTCAGAACTGTGGCATGCTTACCCCAGATCTTCCACCCATGTCTTTGATTTGCCTCCTCCACTGTCTGCAAGAAAGTGAATGACTGACAAGCATTTAAAAAGCATAACTAGGATGCTTCAGATAATGGTAGGATAAAGAGCCTGACATACAGCCCTATGGAAAGTCATGAAAAAGCTGATATTGGCTGAGATAAGTATAAAAATAAGGAAGATCATAATTAATGGTAATTAATACTAATTACTTCATTAGTTTACGATGGGAAAAGAGACAGGTTTTATCAACCAAACAATCAGTAACGAAATTACTGGTTTGGTTGAAGGCAATTACGTTGACCTGACACGCTTCTGTGAGGTGGCTGAGCTACCCGAAAGAAGGTTTGAAGCCTGATTATTCTATCACATGAGGAAGAGTTACCCGCTTCTGATACGAAAGAAAGATATTGGTGTATTAATCTCCAATCAGCAAGAAACACGTGTAACATGATGAAACGGTAGCCACAAAGACAAAATTCCCTAACAAAGGGAACACTTTAAGCAAGGAAAAGATGGTAGATTCTTCACAATTTTGAATCTTTTAGGAAGAAACCTTCTTAGTGTAAGCATCTGGTATGCTGACATAATAGACATTAGCAGCCTAACGCAAAGTTAAAAGATAAGGCTCTCCGGTTTATATGACAACAGCGACAATCATAACAGCTTTTTCAGGCCTTAAAATGAATCTATTAGCACAGTTCCAATGTGCAGCACGTGGGGTTCCTCAGCATGACCTCAAAGACACTTTCTTTGATCCGGCTCTTCCGGACACCCTCAGGATCATTAATCCCAACGTGGTAGGCTCTGTCTCTTGCGAGCTCTTCTCGTCACATTCATTCCTTCTGCGGTGAGATCTTTGGAGCGTCACTTTTTAGCAGAGCATTAGCTTTCCTGGAGGCCTCCCTGGTGCATCATCTACCTGTGCCTCTGTGCCATTAGGCCACTCTCCACAAGGACCAACCACTGCCTGTATTACTGACCTGGTTTACACTATTTATTGAAACGCCTTCCTTACTATCACAACTCTTCTAGCTTCTGCTAACAGTTTCTGCAGCTTGCTGAAGCCATGCTGTAGCATTATATGTTAAAGCACACACCTTGTTTTGTGCCACCTGCCTACAAGGTGACACTGCTGTGCAGCGCCAGTGTTTGGGGTGAAGTCCCCATCCCTCCATTTGTTCTCTTACAGCCAGGACAGATCACTCTCATACTATGCTGTATTGCCCAGGCATCCAAACTTCAGATCTAATCAGATGTGCTTCAGCTGAAACCCACCTTGAGCTCCCTGCATGTGAGGGGCAATTGTACTCTCCAAAGCAGAGCAGCCCCCACCCCACCCCAGCTTGGGCCAGCCTCTGGAAATGCCCCTCTCTGCTACAATACCACCACCAAACCTAACACAACGAGGCTCCTGACTCAGGCGGGCAGCTATGGTCTGAACGTTAGGCACGACTACACGCCTGTTCGTTACCTTTGTAGATCCAAGAGAACTGATACCAAATCAGATTAGCACTTTCCTCTTTTTCCAAACCACCTCCTTCTTTATGCAGTTTCCTGTTTATGAAATGTCTGTAGCAGCCTTAATGAGTATCTTGACCCAATGTACCTTGTGATAAACACCATCATCATCCATTTGGAGGCTGTCCCATGTTCTCAGGACCATAGATTTTTGGATCACAGCCTTTTATTTCATTTTCATTTGGCTTCTGTTCCTAAGCACTCTGCTAATTATCAAGCCCTTTTGTTGTGGGTACTCCGGTTCCATCCTACTACTTGGCTACAGTGTAGGTCTGTGATCCCTATCAAATTAACTCCAACTGTAATTGAGCCCGCTACAATCACACTGCCTGCATAACCTCCTCTGGAAGTCATGCTCTCACTGCTGTTAAGATCCACACTCAGTGTCGACCTTGCAATACTTGCCTTTACACTCTCAGCAGCAGCTCCGCATCTGAAACGATCTTGGACAAAAGCATCCCTTACACACAGAGCCAAGAAAAGCACCAATATCTAATGCTGATTTTAGAAGGATCAGGGGATTCTTCTTGCGTGGCACAGTAGAGAGTGGACACAGTAGAAGATGCAGTCACTAAGTCTAAAAGAGACAAGATTTTCCACTGTGGTGTCTAGGCATGGGTGGTAAGTTTCCTTCTGGACAGGCTGGTGACCTCGTCGAAGACTGGGAAGAAAGACGAAATTCACTTTAAACGCCCAACACATCTCCTTTACTCTAGTCACCAAGGCCTTCCATAAAGTCAGTGAAACCTCTGTCCTAAGCCAGGCATCTGGCCACACTTTTGAAACCCATTTCATTTGGTTCAAGTAACGTAAGAGGAATCTGCTCATAACCCAAACCCTTGTTGAAGATTTCCATACACGTGTTCTTACCCGGAACAAAGCCATGACATACGGGTGCCAGGATTCACAGTGGGGAAAAAAAAAAAGAGAATTGACTATCGGCAGTGCTTTAAGACGTGACTTAGTGAACGTACTTAGAACAGGAACTACAGTCAGCTAAGTAGAAGCTACTTTAGCACTCCTTTTGCTATTTTTATTTGCACTGGTTAATACATTCTTACGTCTTAAGATAACGAGACCATCTTGTCTGAAGGAAAACAGAACAGGGTGCTAACTTCATCTCTGCCCCACAATTCACCAGCGTCAGCACTTCCTAAGCTGGAATTAGGTATCCTGTCCTATTTGACGATGTCACATAGCAAGTTCTGTATGTTGTTACTTTTCGCTGTTAAATTAAGCAGAACAGTCAGATTTTGCTGAAACCTGTTGGACTAATAGTAGCCACCCACTCACTCAGTGGCCTCCCAGCACCGCCCTTCCCACATCTCCCTTATTAACAACACATCCTGTCGTCAGCTGCCATTTGTATGAAGTATCCAAAATTTTCCATTGCCCTTTAGTTACTACCATTCTGCGAGTAACTGATTAGTATATAGACTTAATTACATATAGATGATAATAAAAAGATATCTTACTTGTGATTGACTAAGCCTGGCAACAAAATCTGCATTTTATGAATTTCTTCTATTGAAAATTACCTCAGAAAGCCAATAAAACCAAAGTAGTCCCTTTCAGTTGGGGGTGAAATGCCTTAAAGATTCTGCAGCATCATCCTGACAAGTCACTGGCTGTCTCCAAGCACATAAATTGTACTAACATATTAATATATTGAAATTCCATCATCAGATTAGAATGTTGATGACTTAAAATAAAGATGAGGAAAGATAGGTGATAAATTTATGAGGAAAGATGGGTGACAAATTTATAGTTGCAGCTTAGGAAAAAGAAAAAAACAACTGTGTTAATTTATTTCGAAAAGCAGGTATTGCTGACCACCAAGTTCCTATATTTTCACACGTGTAAGTCGAATCTGCTGTCTGGAGAACAAACCCAGCAGCCAAATTGAGAAGGGAAAAATCAAAATAATTTTATATAGAGGCATTTACATTAGTGAGGTAAGCGGTGTATTTTAATCATATTTTTCTGGTTAAATAAGACAAAAATTATTACAGGGTATTTTTCTTTAGGTTTGTAAGTATTACTTTATTTAGAGTTGCCTTATGGAGAACCTGCCTTTCATGAAAAGACTGGCTTTCCCAACAGTCAGTGACTCACAGCCTTTTAAAACCGCTC
>NW_010419320.1:58484-61215 GCF_000710305.1 Buceros rhinoceros silvestris
GTGATGGTAGAGCCTACCAGAAAACACCCATTCTTTTCTTCTCCTTTACTCATACAGTATACAGCTACACATTAAAACACTTTGGATGCACAGTTAAGAAAAACAAGGCAAGCTTTTTTCTGTGGGGTCAGCACAACTACAGTGCTGACCTTCCTCTTCCAGTCCAGTCTGAAACTGGAACCAAACAGAGCCCAAGGGGCGATTTAATTTTCACACATCGGACAGGTCTCCAACACACCGCTATGTTTGACTCTTGGTCAGGGATATTTCTTCACCCACAATTTGCACACACAGCATTGTCCGCACGATATTTTACTTGTGAGGACAGAGGCTGCTCTGTGGTATGTCATTATTTAATGCTTCGAGTGCAAAAAACTGCAATAATCTGCAGGAACAAGAGAGGACTTCATTTTTTAATGATTTCAGAAAAAAATCAACTAATTTAAAAACGAAGTTTTGAGGGCATTTTCCTCTTGTTGTGGTGATTTGGTATGCAAGGAGCACCCACACACCCTACGCAGCCTCTTAGGCCATGTGACGCTGGCGTTGTGACCCGACAGCAAAACACCGACCGGGAGGGTGTTCACGTCTCACCTCTCCATCACGCTGGAAAAACACCACAGAGACACAACTGTCAAAGACCACAGACTTGCAGAATGTTCTTGTCTGCTGTTTTGTGCAGCCCAATTGCTTTTCTACACACATGTGCACAGCTTGCCTCCACGCTGTTTGTTTAAATGCGATTCACTCATGATGCCAAGGTAACCCAGATCACTAACAACAAACACACAGGCAAATTTTTCCTTTTGAAGCAGCAGAGTCTCCACAGGGTAAAATCTAACCTTTTATATTGAGCGGAGGGAAAAATTTACAAGATCTTAAAGTATACTATAATGTGCTCTCTATAAAACAGAATTAGGGTTGAACTCCTTACTCACATTTAACTGAGGTGTACAAACTTCTCCTATATCATTCTGGGCAATTAAATGAGGTGTCTGTGGAGGAGCCTGGCTGTCCTACGCTCCCTCTCCACTTGCAACAGAGACAGGAAAAAATCTCCTAAAGCACGATAATTCCTGTCCTCCCCCAGCAGCCCTGACACCACCTTTCCTTCCCCTCAGCCTGAAAGGCTTCAGTGAGACGGAGAGGTACGTGTACAATTTCCCTCGCCGTTCTTGATTTATTATCTACACAGCGACAAATTATGGTTGCTTTATAAGAACACAGGACTGGGAGCAGTGCCCTGGGCTATCACATCAAGACTCTGTTCTCCTCAACACCTGTGCTTACCTCCCCTGAAGTATTTGCGGAGAGCAGTCACAGTCCGTCTCAGCCCTCATTTTGCTAGTCCAAATAAGCTGGGGGGCTTTGTTCTCTCCTCATAAGACAGCTCTGCATTTTCCTGATCACCCTAGTAGCCCTTTCTTGGCACTTACTCCAGATTGAATTAATCTTTCTTGATCACGTTGACCTGAAACTCGTACATAGCTGCAGAAACGGCCTCCTTCCGGCATTGCACAACAGCAACAACACTTCCAGGTCCACTGGAAATATTTGGTCTCACACTTCTTTGGATCCTGGTTGCATTTTTCATAGTGGTATCGCACTGGTGATTCACGAACCTCCTACGTTAGGCAAACGGACATCAAACCGTCATCTTCGTTTTTGTTGAGGTGCTTCCAGCTAGTCATGCCTGCCCCTGGGCTACCACAGTTTTAATGAGTTAAATGAAACAGGCAACAAACAGTTGCATCCCAGCTTCACTAGCTGAGATATTAAACACATATTAAGGTCGTTATTTAGAGACGGTTTCTCAGGAGCTATTTCCAAGCCTTCCCTAGGATTAGCCAGCCCCGTTCAGAGGCACATAACCCTCAGCAGCACAGGGCCGTAATGCTAACCTGACTCTTCCCACCAAGAGGCTGCCAGAAGTTTGTACTGTCTCTTCCTTTTTCTTTTATTGCTGAAATATTTTACTCGGCTTGCCAGAATGACTGAAACCAAGAAATCCAAATGGTCTAATGATACAAAATGGTTCAAATTAGTGTCTGTCTTGTTTTTCTCTGTCGTTTAAGGGATCAATATTAATGAAGAGAGAAGCTATAAACATCACTAATGAGGATGAAGTGGAATATCCCCCACCACAGCCGTCTACACTTGGGCTTGCACCAAATGAAGATGACATCCACTATTAAAGGCTGCATTTTAATCCAGCCACAATAATAACAGTGAAGTTAGTGCTATTGGTAAATTTTAATAGATGATGTCTTACAAAAGCGCCCTACTTGAAATTCAGCCCAAAGACTAAATTAAAGTCAAAGCCCCAGTCAGTTAACTGGGCTATAACATGTGAAGAATTGATTTTCTTATTTTCAGCTGTCAGACCTGCTACAAAGAATGAGTTTTAATTCTGGGGATGTTATTAAACTCCTTGCTTAACTGGCAGAAAAATGGAACCACTAGCCAGGCGATAGTGGTGCGGCCGTCGGAGTGAATGACACCTGTCAGAGTATGATGAATGACCCTCTCTGCCCCACAATCCCCCGCTCTGTCACTCAGGTAAGGGCCATTAATCTTCATCGAGGGCCTGTCAGGCTGGGCAGCCACGATGACAAAACATCTTCTCGCGTTTGCCGCTGCCACGCACGTAACAATGTGATATTCTTATTGTCACAGCGACGCCGAATTAGCATAATTTATTATGACTTCCCTCCCCCCCCAGCCCCCCCCC
>NW_010419320.1:61353-68525 GCF_000710305.1 Buceros rhinoceros silvestris
CCCTCCCCCCCCAGCCCCCTCCCCACCCAAAAGCCAAGTAGGGGGAGAGATGCGATTAGACAGATGGAGGGTAGGCCCAGCCTGCCAGCCCCGGAGCCCCCCGCAGTGCTTGATGAGGAGTGGAGCATCTCTACAAACCAATCAAAAAGCTGGCAGTTCAATTACAGAGTAATAAAGGGACATTCATCATTCAATTAGGCACCTGTCATGGTTTCACAAAAGGGAAAACTTCTAACCTGAGACTCCAGGGAGAAGAAGCTACAACCAGGAGGCAGAGAAATAAATGAAAAAAGGACAAAGTCAATTACTGGCCAAAACAGACAAAAGGAAATATGTTAAAATAAGGGGAAAGTTATCCCTAGGCAAAAATCAGAAAAGTTACATGACCTTACAAAGATTAGAAAGGGCCAGCATTAAAAGAGCTGCCCCACGCTACTGCGCGACACGCACACTACCACATTTCCCCCCTTGCAAGCTTCAGTGAAAGCTGAAAAAGCTGAATGCTATCACGAAGAAAGCTTTAGGGAAACGGGACTGTGGTTTAAAAGCCCTGATGGCGCTATTGCATGAGCATCCAACATCTCCAGAAGGAACACAGCTATTCATCTCAGCTTGTTGCTGTGCCTTGTTTGAAACGCTATGAACACCCGGGGTGCTTTCTCCTACCGTGTTAGAAACACCAACAATTCCGTTAACCACCAGCAAAGGAAGGTGAACCCTGTAAAAGAAGTCACTAATGTGCCATGTAAAGGCTAAGACTTCAGCATGTAAAACAGCAGAGAAACTAAGCAGGTACACCCTGTCCAAAGGTATTTCGTTCAATTTATGTTCTTCAGAGTTAGCAGAACCCAGATCTTTAAAGATATCAAAAATTAGAACACGGCAGAGATGAGATTGTTTGTCAGGCGGAGGCTGGAACTAATGTGGATTTATCTTGTTCTGCAGCTGCAAATAACAAGTAAAAAAAAATAATAATATTAGATTGCTGAACAGCTGCTTGTGCAATAAACTCCGTTAAGTTGATTACCTGCCTGCTAAGAAGGTTTATAGTAAATTGCAACTCCAACATTAAATTACCAGAGCAGCGAAGGCAGGATTTGGTTGGAAAGACGTAAACGTTCTTTAGAGGTGATGAAAGAACCCCCATATAAGCAGCTAGAACGGACAGAAAAGTCTAGAGCGTCTCTATGATTTGACTCCACACTCATTTTCAGAAGGGCTGTCCGAGTCCTGGTGCCTGCTCTCACGGAGCAGCACAGGGCCACAAGGAAACCTCCATTCATCACTGTGTGAGCGTGCCGCTGCGCGTCTGCTCATCCTCCCACCCCACGGAGCAGGCCCCACTAATGCAGCACTGAGGTTTCCAGGAGACAAGCTAGTTCCTATGTGGGGTTGCAGTTTGACATGTAGATGTGTCACCTCACTCAGATGCAGGTCAGGCTGTGGTTCTGAGTGCTCACGTCACATCAGAGCACAGGATTTACACCTCCAAATCACGCTAATGACTTTCAAAATCCAGCCTAAATGAGTTCATCTAGTGTAACAATTAGGGACCTCTTTGGGAATATTCTGTCAATTAATGAGGAAAAAAATATTGTCAGATAAATTTGCTTGGGTTTACCATATGACTAACTCTGAGCACCAGCAATTATTTACAGCAGCAGTCAGAGGTGGTCTTGCTGGAGAGGGGAAAAGATTCATCATTATGCAGTGTTTTCTTTACGAGAGGATCTAAATCTACAACAGGGTGCAAAATAACATAAACAATTGATTTGTGAGCTGAATACTTCCTCCTTTGCCTTTAGTATTTGCATCCCAGGGCCTAATGAAGTTCTGATACAACGTACCAAAGCGGCTCACCATGCGCACATACCTCGCTCGCAGGGGGTGCTGCAGAGATCAATCTGTTAAGGTTTTTAAACTGGCTGGGAGATGAAAAGTGCTACACAGATAAATACTCGCTATAGCATTGTGCATTGTCTTCATTACACTACTTCAAAAAATCATCACGGACTCTTGCATCGGCTTTCCCATTACGCCAGGCAGGGGATTTTTGTGTGTTTGCTTTCCCTTTTTGATATAAATAAATTCTAAATACAGGAAGGTGGAAGTAAAAAACCACAACAATGGGCCAGAATTACTGAACCACAGAATTTCTAACTCTTTCGGTATCTCTCCCCCTAGAAAATACAGTTTATCAATACGGTGGTTGCCTTTGAGGGTAGTCGCAGTACCAAGGTTTTCAAGAGAACAGAGGGAGGGAATGGTGTGTGCGACTGAAAGGTGTTTGATGGTACCAGTCCTTGAGGTCTTGCGCATGCAGTTCCACTGCTGATGTGCAACAGTTCACAAAATTGAAAGCCAAATGTCCAGCGAATAGGTCACAAAATTAGTGAGTTGTTGTTCCTGCTCTGATGTCAAACAGAAGACAAACAGAACTAATACCCCTTTCAGGAAGTCTAAAAATAATTAAATAGAAATAAACAGAGCTAAAAATACAACAATTGGTTTCAGATGCAGAGCTGCAATTATCAGGCTCCAAAGCATCCAATTTGCCCCCTCTCCTGCACAAGCGTACGTTGTAAACAGCCTGGGAACTCAGACCAAATGTGGGGATTCTCAGAGGTCCTGTGTAAGAGATAATTTGGGGTGGGGGGGGGAAGGGAAGAGCACTCCCACGTATTCCGAATAGGTCACTACGATCTGAAGCTCTATTCTGCCATGCAGACTTCTATATAGCTAATGTGCCACAACAATTACTCTGTAGTGTTTAGCGAGTTAAGAAGCGCTTAAGTGACCCCGAGTTTCCAAAACAGTAGCCTTTAAGAAAATCAGGTTATCCAGGGCTGTCATATCAGTGCTCTGGTTTATTATAAACCCAGCACATTTATCCCAATGCTCAAAGAACACAATTCACCCTCCTCGTTCCTGGGGATACTCTGCACTTGCCTTGCGAAACACAGTTTCCTGGGGAGGAAGCAGTACTCGGGTACACGTCAGCAAATCCGCAAAAGGAAAACGAGGGTAGAGGGAATAAAAAAAGGTAATCACGTTGAGACGAAAAGGGAAACAGTAAAGTACCAGGACGATAGCAGGATGAATAATTGATGAGCTGGTGGTTTACGAGTGAGTTTCATTAATATTGTCCTGCAGGTTCATTAAGCACTGTCCCAGGCTCATCTCCGAAGGTTCCTCCCGAGTTTTGATTAGGTGCTGCAAGTCTTTTGCTTAGACATCAGGACTTCAGGCCTTCAGTGGTGACAAGTGCTTCCTTAGCTCCTGTCCCTGCAGCCAAGCACCTTTCAGAGCTGTTTTTATTCCCCTCCCACTAATCACAAGTCCCTAACCATGACAGCAAGTCTTAGTAAATAATATATCAAGATAAATGATAATTGTTCTGTTTTAAGTGTCTCCTAATGAGCATCATAAATTAAAAATTAATATTGCAAAGACTGTATGAATAGCATCAACGCTATAAACAGAGCAGCAGGGATCAAGAATGCAAATGAAAGTGAAATGCTCCCTTATCCGCCCCCCTGTATGAAAAAAATTCTGGAGCCAGCAGACTGTTAGGCATTACAAAGCTAATAAATGACTTTAATGAAGTTCTGTAACAGGCAATTTCTTCTTAATCTTCCCTTCACCTTCCAATATCTGGCGCTTCTGGATTGTGAGATTTCTTCTGTTGATTTTTTTTTCTTTAAACCTCCTCTCAAGAACCGGGTTTTTTTTTTGTTTTCTTTTTTTTTTTTTGATCGGTGCAACTACTCTCAAATTAAAGAACGCTGCTGCAGCAAAAACTAGAGAATGGGCTGGTTAACAGATTGCTGGTCCTGATGATCATGCGGGAAGGCTAAAGCGATTTGGCAGTAGCCATTCTGTTGGGTGACGTTGCTATTATCATTGTGCCTTCTATTCAGAGCGCGCATTCAAATGGTATCCTTTTCTGGGTGACTGAATAAGGCACACTTAGCTATGCCCTTGCACCTCCAAGTTTCAGCCAGAAAAAAAGGAGGCAGCTGGAATTCTTACCCTTCCTTCTTCCAGAGCCTTAGTTTGTTCAATTTAGATGTGGCAGAAGTATTTGCACAAGCAATATTCGCCTCCTTTTTTAATGGCTGGGATAATCTGTAGCTGAACCCCACCTCCTGCAGTATTGTAAATACTGGAATTGATCCTTTTGAAGCAAATGTCTTTGGATACTGTATTTGCATCATCATCTCACTAATTCCTAAGCAATCTGTAGCTGAACCCCACCTCCTGCAGTATTGTAAATACTGGAATTGATCCTTTTGAAGCAAATGTCTTTGGATACTGTATTTGCATCATCATCTCACTAATTCCTAAGCATTAGATCACATCAGACTTAGAGAAACAAATAACACACAAATTTACTAAGAAACAAACGAGACAAGGTACAAGTTCACGACGGAATCTGACACTCAGGCTCGGATTAGAACACTTGGATAATTGATTTCTTGGGTTTTTTTTAAGATACCTAGTAAGTCTTGTAGTCTGTGTCAATAACTGACCATCAACCAAGGGACCACAGAAAATCAGACTTGATCATCCAGCATGTGATGGATCATCTAAAATGCCACTTCACCACCCACTCTCTAATGGTGGTGCTTTTTTTCTTGCCTTTCAGCCCCTCATCTGGCAGCTTTAGGAAGAACAACATCCAGTCAGCAAGTCTGCTCCTTAAATTATATGAGACATGGAAATAGTGGGTTTAAAGAAAGAGAGCACAAGTTATACATTATGAAGAAAACCAATTACTGAGAGGAGGCTACTCGTCCATCTCCATCACGCTGAAGCCTAAAGCAATGGAAGGGCTAGTCACTGCTCTGTAATTAAGGCTCAAGTCTGCAATTTAAAGGAGTTCGACCTCTCTCAGTGATGTACCCTCTCCAAACAGAGCATCTGCTTTTTAAAGCACAGAATAACTTTTTGATAAATACTGATAAATATTTCACTTCAAACTCATTTTCATGATGAAATTAGACACCCCGTGCCTTTTTGCTGTCCCAGTTGAAATTGGTAGTAGAATAACTCAGATTTGAAATACTGAGTGTAAAGTGTGTGCAGCAATCAAACAGGCCAAAAGGTTGAAGCCTTTGTGGTACAGTGAAAGGTGGCTGAAGTATGGAGAGGCCTGGCAGATTGATTACATCACTCGCCCTCGAATCCACCAAGGTAAGCGCTATGTTCTCACAATAGTTGAGGCAAGCCCCGGATAGCTTGGACCTATTCCGTGCCTCATGCCACTGCCCATAACACCATTTTGGTTCTTGAAAGGCAGATCTTGTGGTGGCACGGGATCCCAGAGAGAACTGAGTATGATAACGGGACTCATTTCAAAAACACGCTGGTGGCCAACTGGGCCAAAGAGCATGGTCTGGATCTACCACCATGCACCAGCCTGCAGAAAGACCGAATGCTATAATGACTTGCTGAAGACCACCCTGAAGGCACTGGGTGGAGGAACTTTTAAGAATTGAGATAAACACCTGGCAGAAGCCACCTGGTGAGGTAACACGAGGGGGGCAATCAGTCGAGCTGGCCCTGCCCAATCAGACCTTTTACATACCATGGAGGGGGACAAAGTCCCCAAAACCTCAGCTCAACAGAAATTATTTTTTCCCAGTAAATGTTTCTTTTGTCTTCCCCTTGGATACTGTCAGAGACTGAGACTCCCCTTAAACAAGACTTCAGTGATGTCAGAGATCTAAACTACTACAGAGATCTAAACTAAACTACTCTTGAACTGTAAGTAGTTTTTCCTAAATAAGTGTTACGAGACATTTATGCTCCTCTAGTGCTCCCTCACTGGAAGACTTCACTTTTACCACCACCACACCTCAACGGTTCAGGATTGCTTGCTTGGCTTTATTGTCCTGGAAGTTTAGGCAGAAGCGGAGGCAAAGGCGTTAAAAGCAGAGAGTCATTAAAAGTTGGAGACTAATGTATCTTTGAAATCCAATTTCATCACCTTTGGGACAACAAACAGTAAAATGCATTAACCATAATTGTATGGTTATCTCAGGGCATCGCGAGATGGAAGAATAAGTGTTATTCCAAATTTCAGAAAGCCTGGATTTGTTTTAAATGTGATTTTAACTCTAAAGTACTTGGATTTGTAATTTTGGTCTTTACCTAATTAAAATACTACTGTAACATCAGTAACCTTCAGATTACTAATACAGCCCATCCACCGTGAACTCTCAATCAGCTGGTGATAACTGCTGCAGCTACACTTAATGGATCTATGCCAAATCTACACCAGATGAGGATCTAGTCACGTATTTTTGCTCTCTTGTCTTTTTTTTCAAAGTTCTTACAAACTACGAGCATTATACCCAAGAGCGATTCCTCTTTTCTCCGAACAATGGGTTTTGCGCTGGTGCCCTCAAGTTTGATCCGTGCTGAAGACACCTGCTCTCAAGGAAATGAGCTGAGACCACCATCTCGTTTCATAAAGGGCCACCGAGCAGCTGTCACATGGTAGCGACTCCCAGGCAGTCCTGACCTGTAACAAATCTGAACCACTGACCTAGAGGTGAAAGGCTCCAGATCCAATTACCAACCCCCTGAGTGAGCCGCTACGAAGTTTTGCCTTGAAAACATAGATAAATATGCACAAAAGAATAAATAACCACAAAGCAACACAGAAGTTGCATCATTGTTAATGTTTTGTGACACACCAAATCTTGGCGATCAAATATATCATTGCCACCAGCAGTCTATCTGGACTCCACGTCTGTGAAAAAAAGCCTATTAGGAGGGACAGACTGAAGCAATATTCCACCCCCCTTTCCTCTTACATCACTAATACAAAACAAGAATATCCACACAAGATTGCCGTAAGAAAAGAAAAGAGAATGGTTGATTTCATGTTGCCCCCACCCATGAATTCATCTGTGTAAATAACAATTTCCCTGCAAATGGTGAAATAGTAAGCATAAAAATACACTTTTTCTGTAAAGAAAGCCATTTCCTCCGCCTTCAAGCTGAAGGAAAGAAAGAAGGCCACGTCATGACGGAGAGCCTGATAAAATGAGCTATAATGCTACCCAGCTGGAGCTCAGGGAAGAACACACTTTTCTCTGCTTTGGTTCCACGTCACTCTCATTATTCTTGACAGCGTCAGCAGGCAGTGGCTGAAGAGCACG
>NW_010419320.1:68616-91799 GCF_000710305.1 Buceros rhinoceros silvestris
CTTCCCTTATTTTCAGCAATACTGAAGCTGCAAGAGAATTCCTCTTCTCTCCCAAATACAAAAAAAAAGTCATCTAACTTAAGCAACAATAACACAAAAAGCTGCCTTAATGATTTAATCTTGATAATTTACTGCAATTACTAACTAATTATATCAATGTGTCTTTATAACTGATAATACAAGCTTTAACTAAGGCACCTTTTAATAAAGGTAAGGAAAAGAGTTATTAGAAATGACTCACTGCAAGTTCACTTCCCCTTTTAGGCTCTAAATCGTGCCACGTGCAGCCCTCTGGGTCTAGGTAGATGCGGACTGCAGGCTCCAGGCTGAGTGGCAGCTTGCCATCCATCTGCCCATCTTGCCAGCATCTTCCTCTGTCCCACCCAAGAGAACAGGAGCTTGGTAGAAAATACGCTGACAGGATAGCGAAGGAACAAAAGGGCTGCACGAGACCTGATTTCAAGCAGCAACTTACAGAAATTTTTTTAACAAAACACTGTGTTTTTATGTTTCCAACTCTTTCACCCGCAGTGGCTGTCCCTGCTGGTAACAGCAAACACACGGCAGCGGAGCCTCTTGGCCGAATGGAACAGTTTTTGTGCGCTCGGCAGAGGTTTTGCAGAGCTGCCGCAGTACAGCCCCTTGAATGCTCTCACCTCCACAGGCAGGGAGAGCCTTGAAGGCAGCAGAGCCAGCACACAGAGGGAAGAGAGAGCCCTGGGGGTTAGTGCAGGCGGGGATCTCGGTTCAAACGCCAAGGCAGCCACTGCCCTGCTGCAAGGCTGCAGACAAGTCTCTTCTCAGCTTCTCCCTTATTAAGTAAGGACAGGGGCACCAGTACCTTCTGCAAGCTCTGTTTTAGATTCTCTGTCTACAAAAGCTGAACGGTGCTATTACAGAGGCACTCCGAATGCACTGGAGAGCTTCCCGGCCCTTCATGAGTGCGACTGCTTAAGCAGGAGAAGTGAAAGGGGCAGAGAGACTCTCACGACTTTTCCGCGGCACCCCAATGTATGTTCTATTCATGTCCAGAGCAGCAGCAGGCAACACGCAGCCAGAGGAATGAAACAATAATACTATGACGTCTCAAGGGAAGGATTTTTTTTCTTACCAATCCTTGAGGATTAACCTGGAGTCTAACCTGGCTCTTCAGGCTCCATGCTGGGATCAGCTTTTGCCCCTCAGAGGGAGCTGACCATGACATGGCGAGTTAAGCTTTCCAAGAAGAACCGTGTAATCTCCCTCCTGCGCTTGGCCAGCTGTCAGGAGGGAGCTTGCAATGAAACCCAATACAATGGCACAAACTGCCCCGCTCTCTCCATACTGCCCTACAAAACTAAAGCCGAAATCACGGTCAGATATTTGCTCCCCTCAGGTGAAAGTGTGACAGGGGACATTCAGTAACAGACATACCATGGAGCTGCTCCAGAAACAGAGTTTACTGGTAACCTACCACACTCAGACTCGTCTGCACTTCAAAATGCTATCTGTACCACCGACATGCATCGCTGTTTGAGGATCAGCAGCAGATTCTCCTCTAGCATTTCTATACCTTCACTCGTCATTCACGTTTGCCAAGTTGGCTTTTGCATTAAAATCCTTTAAGACAGTCACTGAAAGAGAACGGGATATTTGCAGACCTGAACCTAGATTTTCCTCTTTTGCTATTTTTAAAGTTTTGGTAATAACTGATAGTCCCTTCGGTACCTCATCCCTCCAAGAGGGGAGGCAAACTTTTTGGAGAGAAGTTTATATTCCTTGGTATCCACCATCAAGACTCAAGCCTCCTACCCTTCCTCTCAACTCTGTAAAGACAGTGGTTTGGGTTTATCCCAGCTGAAGAAAGATGGGATGTCAGGTAAGCAGCACTCACTGACTGCACAATGAGAACAGGTCCTAGGAAACTAGTCTTGACAAGACTCCTGACTTCTAAGCAGCTAACACTTCCTGGGCGGTATTCAGACCCGTTTCTACACAGTACCACTCCATGCCAGCAGCCACAAAGCGAGTCACGGAAAGCCCTATACGATATTCACCCCAAAAAATCAATGTGCATTGAATCAGTCCCTTAAAAGCCAGAGGGTTTGAGTTATTTTTAAGGAAACGCACTGGTAAGAATCATGGGGAGGGGAGAGAGGAGAAAATCTTTCAGCTTGCCTACTCTATAAATCAAACAGAATTTCCCCCAAATAAATATAAGTGAATGACCATTCTAGGACTGATGCGAATCAGCCCAGAAGGAAAGAAAGTTGTTAGTGAACGGAAACAGGTGGCTATAATTTGAGTTAAACTGCAACCTCAACTGGAGTGTTTGCTATCATGAACACTATAACAACAGATGTACAGTTGCACCTTGGGATGAATTCATTATGGCCTGAGAAACATAATCATGCCATTCAGACCATATTTTGTCCATATGCTCATGTGGTTTACACCCCTGGTTTATTGGCATTGTACTTGGTTATATAGCAGGAGACTCCCAGGACCACAATTTGCACTTACCGTTCCTGTTCCGCAGGATCCCTCTGCAGCGTGGGTTTCCCGTTAAGGCAAAGTCTCCCCTGCAGAGCAGGGAAGGAAGGCCCGAGTCACTGCCTTTGCGGACACTGTGGACACTTAACATCACTTGGGAAGCTCTTCACAGCAGAGGCATCGCACGCCTCAAAGACATAGAAAAATTAACCTGAAGAGTACAGGGGGCTACTGTTCAGGCCCTCTTACCGTTATAAAAATGTAGATTACATTGCTATCTCATCCCACAATTTATGGGATTAATATTGTAATTCATTGAATGTCACGACTTATCTTTTATTCATATAGTTCCTATTCCATTACCAGAGAGGGAGGTTTGTCAAAGGTTAATCATTTTAAATTGCTCAGGCAAATTTATTTTGATTTGTACAATTTTTTTGAATAATCAAAGGGCTATATTCATACTGCCTTGAGAGGATTCCTTTTTTTAAAAAAATAATACTCTTTGACGATACAGTCAGATCAAACATGCTTTCGTGAGGACCAAAAATGGATTCTTTCAACCCTAAATGTAAAGAAGCTAAAAAAAGCTGGCAATGATTCTTTCTCCCCCTTCAGTTTTACTGTAAAAAAACTCCCTAGCAGTCAGCCTGCTGAATTATCCTTCCCTCCAGCAATCTATTTACAAGCAAAGAGCATCTTGCCACAATCTCAAGACCCGTGTCCCTGAGGCAAGGACTATTCATTTTAATTGCTTCCAAAGCACCTATCACAACAGGCTCTTGATTTGTGCTTCAGCCATGATAAAAAACAAGTAGTATCATAGTATGGAAGTACTTATTGCTCAGAAGTTGCCCACTGCTCTGCACCTCTTGGTTCCTACAGATGTTCAGGTGTTACCAATTCAGGCAACCGTTTGTCATTCAGCTTTGAGCACCTAACGTAAGAGCACAGGTTCTGGAAGCCATCAGCAGATCCACCCAGCAATGAAGTGCTCTGAACACACCAAGCCAAATCCCAGCGCCGTGTAGCAGGAATACCTCCCTCTCTGCTAACCCGCAAGAAGAGCCCTGACAGGAGCTGGAAAAACGCTTCCAGTAGGAGGCTGTGACATGGAGTAACAAAACCAGGATGCCAACCCCCGGTGAAGTCTTTTAAACAGAAAACATCTCTTTTCTCCTCTTGAAAAAAAACATTTAGCCTATTTCTGTGTCTGTTTCTCCGTAAGCCAAGGGGGGATAATGACACTTAGCCTGTAGGAGTGCTGGAAGTTTAAATCCATGCACAATCAAGTGCTGTGATAGCCTTAAACTGAAAGTGCAAAGCAGGTGCTGAGCTCTGTACTAAAAAAATAATTACTGTTCTTATTACTGAATTTCCCATGAGCCTGCTGGAACTGTAATGGCAGGGAGGATGGTCACTGAGGTTCAAGGGACCTTCAGCTGGACTCTTCTCTGCACATTATCTTGGTTTCTAACTGTAGTAACTGCACTTGTTCAGACAGAAATGCTTCTTGGGAGGGTGGAGTGCCATGGAGAGGGCAGCACAACTGCTGTGTCAGCTCAGCTGGGTACTGAAGTCCTGCTGTGCTGCAGGCCAGCAGCAAAGGAGGAGGTACAGTGTGGATCAGACTCTTCTGGAGAGGGCCTTCCTTTTCCTCAGCTCCTATAACCAGGAGGCTACAGCAAACAGTACCCCCAAGATCAGATTCAGACCCTGCTGTTGGGTACTGCTGGATGAGACGGCAACAGAGCACTGCAACATCGCTGCTAGGCTCCAGCTAGAACAGCCAGGCAGCACAGGATGCAACCCCGGCTAACGTGACCTCCCTCCACGCCACTCTGAAGGCAGCCGGGCACAGAGTGGGCTGATCAGGGGCAACAGGCAAGGAAACATCCTGCCACCCTCCTTGCCTTTAATGCAGCTGCACTAAGCTCCTGGAGATCCCCCATCTCTGAGGCTCCCCATGGAGGAAGCACACAAGTTGTGGGTCTTGGCCACACAGCACCATCAGGACTTCAAAGCCAGCTTGTGCTGGCTCCTTCCCAACTTGCCACCACCATCCCCACCACCATCCCCCTACAGAAAAGGCTGCATTTGCATTCTGCCTGTCCTCCAACAATATTGTACCTTATGGGCCCTCGGCCAGCATCTGCTGTGGCTTCAGCCAGAGGAGACAGCAGCCTAAAAAGCTACAGTGAGTTACCTTGAAGTCTGGTAGCTGGAAAATAAAGCAACGTCCTATTGTTCTAGTCTCTCTCAACCCTTCGTGTTTTCATAAAGCTCTTGGACAATATTGGGGGTGGGGGGAGAAAAAAAAAACTCCGGGGAAACAGCTGATTAGATTCTGGCAAGGCGGACCAAACATCTGCTTCAAACAAAAGACATCTGCATATTTCACATTTATTTTTCATAATTTACAGAAGCAACCTGCCAAAATTTAGCAAGGGAGAATAAACTAGCACATAATTAGCTAAAGTTTGCTTGCTTTAGAAGTTATTAGCATGAAGCCCAGTAGCTCACCTGGGAGGACATCAAGGAATGTAGATAACTACAGTTTGATTTTGTAAATTCAATTTTCGATCTGGCGTGCCAGGCCAAAAAAACAACGTTGCCATGCCAATTAACGCACGCCAGCAAATGTCCCGATGTCCCCATGTCGCACACGGTACAGCTGTCTCAAAGGCATTGATAACGCTGTTTATTAAATAAGGATCGATTAGACAGACGGTTTTTGCTCCAGTTTACGCGGTACAGCAGGCTGCGGGTTGGAGAGCAGAACAACACTGTTGTTTTTTTTAAATCAGGAGGTACACTATGTGCTGTGTGTACAGATGGTACAGTGACTGCCGGGGAAGGGGGCATGTGAATTTTTCAAGGCAGCCAGAGAGTCTTCGTTAACAATGCAGAAAAAAAGATCCAGGAACGTATATGCCCTTAGTGAGCTACACTTCCTCAACTGAATTTTGTCATCTACTGGGTCATTAGTACATTTGATAGCTAATTATAACAGAGTTAGGGGGAGCAGCATGAAATTCTCCAGATTTGAAATTCTGCTTTGAAATCAATAGGTGTTTCACTAAGTACACTTACTAAGCCAGTATTTGTGCTGTAAGGACAGTAAACAGAAACAGGCAGAACCTCAGGATGGGAAATCCTGTCTTGGCTGCAAATGGGAGTGGAGAAACTCCTGTGAACTCCGACACAGCCAGGGTTATACACTGGAGCTGAAGAAATAGGAAAGCGCTTTCTTACAAACCCCGAATTAAAGCCAGGTTCATAAAAGCATCTGCAAATCTGGATCAACAAAGGTGGAGGTTTGCCCTTCTCTCTCCGAGGAAGGATTTATTGTTTCAGACAGAAACCATGGGAAACTCACTCACTTGGACTGGATTCTGCTCCTCATTTCAGATTTATTTGAACCTGAATCTCAGAGCAAAACTCAGAGAGTGAAAACTTAACTGCCAAAAAATTCTGTCAGCCCCAAAGGATCATAAATTGCCAAATAAAGCACAGCTCTAAAAGATATTTCAAGCCCCTTAATCTGGGCTTTATGGCTTGCACCTCTCCATTGTAAGATGAATCCAAGACTCAATCTGAACACCATGAACTTGGGGGGGAGGGGGGTGGGCAATGTATGAGAGGGAAGTAACACCACTCAGATCTGGCAGGGTCGAGTTCTAAGGTTTTGCATCTGAATGCTGAAGGATTTGGGCAACAGTGGTCACAGGAAGACTGAAGAAGCCTCTTTTTGCGCCAGATTGAAATATTCTCACCTGAACAGGGATTCAGAGCTCTGAATCATGGCCATCACTACCTTAAGACACTTCATTTTCCCCACGCGGAGTTAATGCAATTGAGTCATAGAATCAAACCTGCCCGATTTCACTATACAAAGGACAATCTCTAACATAACAATCTCCGCAATAAGAAGTCACTGAACGATGCAGCACTTGAAGGGGCACTTAAAGCTGACTATCACATAATTATAACAGCCATGTTAGATGCTGAGCTTCCCTCTCTCTTGCTACCAACATATTTCAGTATCACCATTTCCTTTCCAAGGGAGGAAAACTGGGGCATATAGTAACAACACGAACCTTCCAGACACAAACTTCCCTCTTGGCAGAGGCAGGGACAGGTCACAGATCCCACTGTAGTTGCCAGCAGCAACTACAATCCTTTTTTCATGCTTTTGCTTTTTAAGAAATAAATTAAAAAAACATCAAGAATGGTACAGTGGAACTAAGTGACTAAAAGTCTGTGTTGACCTACACTTAGTGCTGGATGCTCCTCATTAGAGATAGGTAAATATTCCCTCATTTCAAACGTGCACTTAGTTTCTGTTCAAAGGAATTCCTAATCTCGTAAGTCTGAGTGACTCGAGGCTGCTGTTGTCGTCCCGGGTTTAAGAAACAGGATTCCTACAGAAAGGAACCGCTTCTTCCCAAGCTGCTCTTTTTAATGGAACACTTTGAGATAAAATGTAATTTCTAACAGTTAGAAACACTTCACTAAGAATATCAAACTGGTACTCAAAACCTTGGGACTGGAATACTGATCTGTCAGCAAACTTGTGGTTACATAGACCCCTCCAGAAGTTTAACGTGGGAAGTTTTATCCGGATGCGGCCATTGTGAACAAGGTTGTCTAACCTGAAATGGTGACCACTGTACTGGTGGTACTGAACCCTGCCAGAAAGGAGCTCTTCCTTCAAACGCCATCTGGCTACTCACTGTATTTAAAAGGTTCTTCAGCCACCCCTTTTATCTGCATTAACTACTTCCAGTTTGGTCAGAGTTGACTGCTTTCCACTGCCTTGCTTGAAACAGCCATAAGAGGAGCTCCTGTCGCTCGTTCAAACTGGACTGGCTATTCCACATTCCTGTCCGTGGGCCTGCACTCAGGAAAGTACCAAAGCATGTACTTAACATCTTGGTGGGGCTTCACTCCTCTGCAGAACCAGGATTTAGTTACATTGACAAAATCATCACATTGTGCAAAGCATGAAGGTTTTTATGGTGTGGACACTAGCAAGTGAGCTGAGAACAACTACTTCTCTTCCACAGACTCCTTATTTCTCAGAAGGCAACTCTTCCCAGGCCCTACCACCGAGGCTGCCTTGCTGCCAGCTCCTTACAGCCACTGCATCTCGTCAGAATTAGAACCCACAGAAACACCAGCAGGTAGCAGTAACATTTTTTTCCCACACATAGTAGGAGATGCGCAGCAACAGACGAGGACAGCTTAAGCAGCCAATGTTAAGCAGTAGCGAACACACATCCTTGCAGGATGGATCTGTTGCAGTGTTAATTGTGGGCTGTGGTATCTTGAGAAAAAAGTGAAACTGTGCCTATGTGGGTCCTTCTCTGAACGTTTCATTTGATCTCACTCACACATGTAATTTCATTCTCCTGCTCTGCCATTATTCAACTCGTTCGTTCCTTTTAATTACACATACAGTAATTTATCATATATATTTTGTTATAAAGATTCAATTAAACATTTATTAATACAGTTTAATGATCTTGCCAGTAACCAAATTCTCCTGTGGATTAAATAGAAAAGGAGGCATTGAACACAAATCTGTACAGTAAATATACAAAACACAGACAGCCTTGTAAAGCAGGAAAAAAAACCAAGGCCTGCATAGCCAACCTATTTCAAGAATGTTACGAATTGGAAGCATTTACTATTTTTAAAACATTAATCATATACTCACTTCATTTATTTACTTACCTGTGTTCTTCGTGTAAATCTTTCTTGAAAGTGTGTAAACTCTTTAGAATTATAAACAAAAAGTGAAGCCACATGTGGTATTTCACCTGTTTACACTGTAATTACTCAACTTTGCTGAAAGCTGGTGAATAAGAAGGTTTTCACCTCTATCTGCACCCTTTAGCTGGACGGAATCTATTTCAGATTTCAGCATAAAAGTATTGAGTAACCACGGAATGAGGCGATCTACAAACCTGCCTGTACGTGTGCCCTGACCTCACGCCTATTTGCCACAGGTTTCCTCACATTTACTAAACAAAAGACAACTGGCGGGACGCAGGAGCAGGTATTCTCGATAGCGACGTTTCAAATACTCGCCTGGCTAATAAATTCACATTCTAATATGTCCTATGGTGAGCTACTGACCACACAAAACCTCAGCCTTGTGTGAGCATTCCATGGTTTATTTGTCTTGGAGGAAGATTACGGATATGTACAAGGCCAGAGAAGAGCTACCATTTCTCGGTGTCATGGAAGTAAGAACTAAGTAGGTTCTGCAATGCTTTGACTATATGCCTTTTATTTTCCTTCTTCCTGAAGCTGATTTCAGCTTACATTTTCATTTGAGATACACTCTACAGTCTGCTGCCTTTCCTTAGTTTCATGAAGAAATGGCTGAATATTTTTTTTTTTTTTCACCTTCACAGGACTGGACAGGTCCTAACACAAGCAGAGACCCTTTGGGAGTAGCCAGGAAACACGCCTGGCAGTTTCAGCCTCCTCATCCCACTTCTCCACACAGGACTGGACAGGTCCTAACACAAGCAGAGACCCTTTGGGAGTAGCCAGGAAACACGCCTGGCAGTTTCAGCCTCCTCATCCCACTTCTCCAAGGGCTGTTCCTGGACTAGAATCAGCCACGAACCACCAGCCTTTCTCCTGTTCAATCCCAGAAAAGCATGGCCGGCCCTGAAAGAATCCCCACTGCATGCTGCTTGGTATATGTGATGAGATGAGCATTCTCAACTGTGAGAGGACAGAGTCACCAGAGATGCACCCTGCCTGCATATTACAGATCTCTCCATTACACCACATCTCTGGCCTTCTCCGAGTCCGCTTTTAACTCTCCATTTGAAAGCAGAGAAGCCATTAATAAAAGAAAATTATTTCCCACTGTGAGGGAAAACACTTTTATGAGCAATTAATGTCTGCTGCACTTACACAGACTTAAAAAGAAGGCTCCACACAAGTCCAGCATTCTTTATTTTGTTCCCTCTCTGGAATTCCGGGGAAAAGCAAAGGCCAGTTTTCAACTCAAGCAAGAAGAAAATGAAGCAATACGTAACTGCAGCGTGCTCGGAGTGTCCTTTCTGGTTCTCACCAGTGCCACAAAGCCAGGTGAACAGCAGCGGTCACCCTACAGCCCTTCTCACTTGTAGGCAACAACAAAAGGGCAGAGATAAGTGCAGCAGTTAATTTTGCTGATGACTGAATAGCTTTTTGGAGACAATCTTCGAAGGTAGGTGTGGCTGAGCCAGACACTCTGAAAAGCTGCACTTAAACACCCTTGAGGTCTTGTACCCCGAGCAATTTGGAACTTTGTGGATTTTGCAGAGAACCTGGTTTTATACACCAACAAGGACTGAGCTTGGCAGCCAAGTATATCATATATGACATTGTGAACTGCCACGCACACGAACCTCTCCCAAAGTCCTTCGGACGCATAGAACCCAGCGATGTACTTACGGATATCGACATGCCTACCAGAAGGCCCACGAAGACCCCCTGCAGCACCTCGTCATCTCGCACAGCAGTAATTATTCTTTGCTTGCCCAATACATCCACAGGGAGTTGCCAGGCTAAGGATATGTTGAATATACAAAAAATGGCAAACATACCGTTCCAGAGTTAGCACTTGGAGCAGGGTCCTAGTCTGTCTTGCCAGCAGCAACAATTGGAAAAGTCAAGAAGCAAAGCCAGGAAGATCATAGTTTTCAAACTTCCCTCTTCCAGCAAGGGCATGTAAGACCTAAAAGAGAGAAAGAAAAAAAAATCTATTAATGATAACAAGATCCATGCTGATTATTTCTTGTGCTCACTAAGGACTAGCCTTTGCAGTTGCTCTCTGAAAGCACTGGCTAAATTGCCAAGATTACTGAAAAGGGCATCCAGCTCCGGTTTGCAACACAGCAGCTGTCTCTGTTGAGAGCTATTCCTCTCAACACCACTCCAGCTCAAGAAGGAAAGTCAACTCCAGTTTAAAAAGAGGCTGCAGGTACTGTGCTACATTCTCTGGGAAATACAGTGACCAAGACTCAGATCCTCTGAAACTCTAACTCCTCCTGACTCGGGGATATGAGCGCTAAATGCATCTATAGCTTACGCTGTTAAAGCAGCACCTCCAGGAGGAAGTGGCCTTCTCATGTACCAGTCTGGTTCTGGTAAGGGTGTCATCTGTTCATAAATATTCCTTGGAGATTAGCTATGCAACCACTGGTCTGAACCAAATCTGTTTGGACTACAGAATTTTCATCACTATCACAAGCTGGTGTTGAAGCTGAAACAGTGATGAAACAAAGGGGATTTATTATTCTATTGAAAGAGCTCTTTTGGCCAAACTTGAATAAAAGCATCACATATTGATACTTCTGTAAGATCATAAACTCAAATGAACACCAGCTGAAGAAGAGGACAATGGTAACACCAGATGACAGACTGATAGAGTCATCATATTCATCAACACCACCAGCAGCAGGTCACTTCCTCCCCTTGGCTGAATTAGCCATGAAGGATTGTTTTAATGATAACAAGAATGTGTTCAAAGCACACGTCTCAGTGGCAGTTCAGAACGGGAAACTCAGAAGCCCACATCTGAGGAAGGGATGGTAAAAAAAAAAAGCCAGATTTGCTAGGAAGGACTAAAAAGAGGTGAAAAAACCCACAATGTAACTGTGGTAGGGGAAAAAGTAGATTAAAGACTAAAAAGCAGGAACAAGTTTGACACTAAAAACATACTGCAGTATTCAGACTTATGGAAGAGTGTGTGAAGAGAAGTGATGACAAAAGCTACAAATTTCAATATGATCACTTGAAGGGTGGGAGGTTTTGCCAGCAAACACACTAGTTTATAGCAAAGGAGAGTCTCAAAACATTTGAAATAAACATTGAAATTTTACACACTGCATTACAAGCTTGTTTATAGGCTTCACGTGGTCTTGTTTCTCTGAAATGCTGAGAAGTCAGACAGCTGCATTGTACACATGGCATTTTCAAGTGACAGTGGCATTTTCAAAGGAGAAACCTGCTCAACAATTTGGTACTCGGGTCTGTGTTCTGAGGCAAAAGCATCTGTATCGATCTCAGTCGGAGAAAAAAAGTCACACCTAAGGGTTTAAGGACAAGGCCATTAAAAAAAGGAGTGTCTTTTTACTTTTGTTTTTAAATGACCACAGGTTGACTGGTTTATCTTTATCAGTTATTGCAAGCAGCTGCTTATATAACGAAAATTCAGGATGCAGACAAGAAGAAAAATGCTATTTGTTTCATTTTTCCAACCATCCAAACAAGGTACAGTCAAAATAAAAGAAAAGGTGAAACAACTTCAATTAAAAAGCTGAAAACTTCATGTTTGGAGGTTTTAGATTCTGTTTTAAAATCACCATCAGTTTGACTTCTCCCAGTTTCAAGCAACTTCCCAAGTATCACAATGAGCCACACAGCAGCCCTGCTGCTCTCAGCCATCCATCACTCCAGGAAGCACAACTCAGGGGGCAAAGGGAGGGGGTTATGAAGCAGCAGAAGAGGTCAAAGACGCTCCCGCGCTTGCGTTTTCCCCGCTGTGTTTCCTTCACAGCTGCTTCTACCATGAATTTACAGTAAAGGCGGGAACAAAAGCACACCCACTGTGGAAAGGCTCTGGTCCAGTTTGCTCTTGCAAAAGTCCCCCTAAAAATCAACCCCAAAGCACCCACAAGCATTCGCCCTCCCTTTCCCTGCACAAATTAAGAAACTTGGGGCCTGACCCAAAGCCCACTGGAAGGGCTCACCAACTGCAACAGGCTCCCCATCAGCCTGAAAAAACAAAATGCTTTTATTCAGACTGAAGCATATTGATGTTTTCCTACATTTTTTTCAAGCCTCATTAAAGCCACAGGTGTGGGGAAAACTTACTAAAATCATAATAAAAATATGAAAAACTGCTTCACCTATGGGCCTCCGATGGGGTTTTTTGTTTGCTTTTTTAACGTAAATATTTGTTTTGGAAGCACTATAAAGAGAGAGAAAGACAGGAAAAGAAGGATTACCTCATTACTGTCATGATCTCACTTTTTATCAGAGCCACTTAGTCTTCTGCAAGGCCTCGAGGCACTCCAGAGAAGACTGAAATACTTCAGCGAAGACTAAGTATGTAAAATAAATAAATAAATAAATAAAACAAACTACAAATGAATTATCTGTAGCTTGTACCACTTGTTCCAAAGCTCATTTCATGTTTGGGCCTTCAAATGAGGCTGCCATTCGGTTGCCACAGAACCACTGTAGGAGGCCCAAACAGAAGTCCGTCAGACCCACCACGGAGAGATCGTGTTTTGCTTCATGGCGGTTTTCAACCTTAAGTCACCGACCTCTCCCTCTGTAAAAAAATACTTTCCCACAGCCTGTGGTGACCCCTCAGTTTCTACCTGAATCTGATCTAGCTCTGGCAAAGAAACGTTTTTGAGACACTCTCCGAGAACTTGTAGTGGCAAAGGGTACATTTCTCCAAAGCCATGGAGGGGACTTCTCAGGGAAAGTCCCCCTGACAAAAGGAGCCGCGGGCGTTTCGGAAGTCGGTCAAACTGACCACTGCTACACCTCACCTTCTTCACATTTTACCAAACACCCGCTGCCTGCTGAGGCAGCCCTCTCCTTCTGACCCACACCCTTTCTTTGTGCTCTCCAGAGGGCAAACCAACTCCCTCCTCTGAACTAAGGCGACCAGGTGTGTTACACTAGAGGAGCATTACTCTTAGGAACAACAGCCAGAGACGTGCTGTGTAGCAGCAAAGGCTTTCAGAAGAAATGAGGGCTGCGAAGTTAAAAACTGTCCATGTTGTGTCGCGTGCTGGTGATGGGAATCAAGCGCTTTCTGTGGCCTGGTGTCATTTCACGTCAGCCATGCAACTCTCTCAATCACAGCAGCCAAAACAAGTTTTCTAAGAGCATTAATGAAGTCCATCAAGGTTCATACAAAACCTGACTCCAGTAAGCTTGGGGCCAGGCCACAGATATGTGCTTAAAGACAATCTTTAGGGCAGGGCAGACCTATTAAGTGAAACCTGCAAACCCTGACATTTTGCAGGATTTCTTCCTTTGCCCCTTTGGGGATTACTGCACTTCTCTTTGGGAAGAACATCTTCATACAGTGCCCTCCTGCAGAGCTTAAGAGTTTCGCCATATGGTTCTACGATCACCTGAAACGCTCCTCTACACCACAGGGAAAAGGAAACGAAGGCTCAGTCTTTCAGACAACAAGCTGCCAGAAGAGCGAGCAGAAAACGCTATTCACTGAAATAGGGTTAGACTGAAACCACTACAACTGTCACCATTTTCTGTCCAAATCTCTGTGCTCCTCCAGGTCCCTTAGATTAAGTTACATCAACATAACCTTCAGGTTAAGTGGGGTAGAGCAAATATATAACAAAATGAAAAGGTGGAGGTTGTCAGTTTCGGTAATTTCTGGAAGACTAATTTAAACGTATCTGGACACAAGAGTCACCTGTACAATCACTCCCTCAAAGCCTTATGTTTGTGTTCTGCCTTAGATGTTTCAGCACGTTTTGTGCTATTAGCCCAAGTGCTCAAGACCGATCAGGGACGAGAGGTTTTACGCTTATCACATACTCTAACTTGACGTTTTATTTCTTCACCAATATTAACTTTGTGCCCTAAGTCCATTTCATTTTTCTCACGCAGTGACTGCGCAGACAGTGGGGCTGTTTACAGGTAGATTTGTGAGGTCTTTCTGTGCAACACATCTCCCACTGCACAGACTGGAAGGGGGCTGCAGCATGGTCTTTGGGCAAAGCAGGCTGCAGTGCTCCAGCGCCGGATTTACACAGTTATTTTGGGACCTATATATTTTTGCAAAGATGACCCAAAGCAGTTAATAATGGAGAAAAATTTCATTCTCAGTATTCATCCTGAAACAGCAAGATGGAATTTGCCAGCTCCCAACAGAATGAACTTCTGTAGTCAAACAAGAAAGTTTTTACATTATTTTGATCTCTAAACAGATTTTTTTTAATCCCCAAAATCCTTTTCCTGCATCTGATTTTTAATAAAGCACCTCATACCCCTGAAGACGATTCTGTATGTGAGTATACTACAAACTCAATCATGACAAACATACTCAAACATCTCTTTACTTATACTGGATGAGCGAAGGTATCACTTCATGATCATTTTTGATCCCACTGAAACCAGTGTGGTTTTGCTATGTGTTTCAGTAGTAGGGGGAACTCCCCCCTTCAGCTGAGGTCTCCGATCACAACTGTTTCCCTCTCGCCACCTTCCCTAAGGAAATACTCATCTGCTGTAAATGCACCATTGCATTTATAACAAAAATGTAAATGATTCAAGGCAATAGCAGAATCGTGTGTGTTCCGGCAAAATCACTGATTTTCACCAGGGGGACAGTTTTGGCTCAGGTCTCGAATACAGGCTATTCTTTGGCACTAGGGATCTGCAACATCGCTGTGAAAATGCAAACCTGGGATACCTGCCTAAAATGGCCCAAGGAACATTTACCTTACCAATAAGAACAGGGGCCCACTTAACTATTTCCCCTAAAGGGCAGGTATTCATCTAATCACATCTGGAATCCTTTCCAACTTGGTTCCTGCAGCTAATGCTACTCTGTCATGATCTGATGCTTTAATCCTAGATATTAAACTGCTTATTCTAGTTAAAAATATATAAAAAAATAAGCGGACAAATGCCTGTCTGTCAGTGCACCAGCCTCAGCACAAGCACTATGTAGTGGGCCCCCTGCTTTCTCTAAGCAAACAGTGAACACTGCTTGGAATTCAGAATTTCAAAGAAAAGCTGCCAGATCTAATGAAAATATTGGCAAGTTTACCTGGGTGGGTTTTTTTTTTAATCCCTAGACAACAAAAAAGGCCCAAACAAAAACATAACAACAAACCCCAGCCTTTGCAAATCTAGTTCTCCCTGATACACACAAAGAAGTTCTTTTCCATGGTCTCAGCAGACAAAATATAGCACATACATAATGCATACATAATGCCTGAGCCAGCTGTGATACACTCTCGCTCAAAATGTTTTTAACAAAAAACGATTTGTTAACACATGCATCAAATTCTTCACGATTTCACAGGGAAAAAAAGAAACAAAAACACCCCACACAATTCCAAGTCTTCATTTCCCAATGTTTCATTAAATCCAAATATTTTTAGATCCAAATGATAAAACTTTGCCAGCAGCCTCTGCTGACTAATAGGCCATTTTCTGTTGAAAACACAATATTGATGTGAAAATCGCCAACTAGCTTTTTAAAAAAATCTATTTATACAGCTATAAATACAACAGACATACCAGATAGACAACACACCACATGTGAAAACAAATTGAACTAAGTACAGCAAGAGGTTTCCATTTCCATCAGTGCAAACTGGAACCTTGTCCACACATTCCACAGCATGGGACTGGACGGCTTTGTCAAAACCCAACTGCCCAGCCCAGAAGCAAACCGTAGCACGGTTCGCTCCCTGCAGAGCCATATGCACGTGCATGGGTTTGGTCACACGAGAAGATAGCCAGCCGCTAAAAATCACCGACTTCCAATAAAGTCCGACATGTTAACTGCAGAGTTCAGGCTTTCGCTTTTTGGCCCAACGTCGAATTCTTATCTCAGACTTCAAGGCTGAGGCCGTCACTCAATTACTCACTGTCCTGTGGCAAATGCATTTCCCTTTGTTCCTCCAATTCATCCATCACAAACAGGCGCGGAAAAGACTTCTTAGGAGGAAGAGAACTTCCACTGCTGCATGGAGGCTGCACTCCAGACACTTTGACAATGGCCCTGCTCTCATGCCCTCCTCATGCCAGCCACCGTAGACTCAAGACAGCAGAAACTATCAAGTCAGAGCCCTGCTGTGACTAAAGCAGGCAGGTTTCTGTCCAACATCAAAGATCTCCTCAGCAAAAATTTTCCACCTGTTCCACTATTAATTACTGTATTGGAGGGAAATGCCAGATAAGAACAGCAGCCCTATTCTTTCTGCTGCAGAGGTTTCATTTCTAAACATCAGACGAGAGCTAAACATCTTAGAGCTCACTTTACTGAAGGGCTTTGGTCTTATTAATGTTCAGGAAGTACTACTCGATTTTATATTACAATAACTACGGTCAAGATGATTGTAGGAGGTTATCTAGGAGTAGACAAGAGTATTCCCCTCAGACAAACAGCACATCTAATTGTACGTCCCACACTGAAACTCATCTCAGAGGCCAGCAGTCTCCTCCTAGAAAAAGGTAATTACACATTTTTGGCCATTTCCCTCAGTACTTCAGGTGGCCTCTTGCAAGAGGGATGCATCCTCCTTTCTATCAGAGGAGTGTTGCTGGCTGATCCTTCTGGTCCCTTGCCAGTCAGCATAAAGGCCTCTACACGTCAGTCTCGCTGCTGTTAAAAGGACTGAGGAAAATCACAGCAATAACTAGACTTAACAATTTTGACCCTCAGTTAAAGAAGGAGGATACCAAGGATCATAGCTCAGTGATCCCACCCTACAGCATGACCCTCTTTCTGCTGCCATTCCTGGTCCTCACCTTCATCTCAGACAGAGGGCTCAGGTTGCCTTGGCTCCGTTCGTTTTGCTGGGGTAGCTTCCTACCATTTTAGCACAAGCACCCAAGCTGAAGCAAGAGAAACAGCAGGAACACATGGCCAGGAAGTATCACTAGGCTATTAGATCAGCTCATCCATCTTGTGATACCTCATCTGTAACTGCCTAAATTAGGAATACAGTCTCCTTAGTCCCATACATAATCAAGAGAGAAAGACTCCGACAGAGTGAGATTCAAAATGCCTAGGGTTAGTCCTTTCACAGGAGGTTTCAGAGTGGAAACTTCAGCCTTCCCCAGAGGAAGCCTGCAGAGATTAACCGCTAAATTTAGGAGCGTAGATCAAGGCAGAATGATCAGTCCCCAAAGAAAATAACTCTTGGGCTGAACCATCCACTGCTACTGAAATTTACCTAAAGCAGGCAAAATGAAATCAATGCCTAAAAAAACACATCGGGGAACCTCGGGGCAGGGATGACAAAGGCATCCATAAGCCTCACACAGGGTAGTGACATCCTGGCAGCCATCTGGCAGAGGAGGACTCGAGTCCCTCAGATCTGCTAATACCTATTTCCAGCAGCATTTACTCACAGAGGCAGCCTCCGCTCATTCGGCTCCTGGGGCTTCATGGATTGCCTCACCTCCAAAGGAGCCAGAGAGCAAGGATTTGAATTCAAAGTGCCTTTTCAGGTAACACATCAGATGGCCTGCTGTGAGAATAACGCACAAAAGGGAAAGGTATGGATGAGTCCGAGACGTACCCAGAGACAGCTGCCAGGCCTCTGCATTTCAGCTAGATTAGTTCTCCTTTTTTCGTTGTTGTTAACAATGAACATGAAGAATGAGTCATTTGACCACCTCTGAGGGATGTGGATCTGAGGAATTCTGGGCATTGATCAAGAAGGTAAATTAACGCTTCCCACTCCGCCTCCCCCAACCCCACGCTCATCTCGGCAATGAGAGTGCAGGTCACAACAGAACGGCCGGGTCTGAAACACCATATTGAAGCCAAATCCAATATCCAAGAGTGCTTGACCCTGGTCCAAGTCTCAGCCATTTGAGACAATGGTAGGACTCCTGCTGGGGTCAGCGGTCTGTGCTAATAACCCTCAGTCCTTTTTGGCAGTTGCCGACCAAGCGCACTGCTCACATCAGAAGAGGACCAAATGCTGCCTTGCACTCCAAGCCACGTTTTGAGATGCAGCACACATCAGCACAAATTACATTTTATTTACTCTTCAGGAAGGAATACAAAGAGTTAGGGCGTGGTGGAAGTGGTTTACTGACAAGCTTGAGGTGAGCATCTTATGAATGGTTAAGCTCTTGCTGAGTAATACTGACATCGTGCAAAATGGCTTACTCTAAAAACCTACAGACGACACCACAGTTCTGTTTCAAAACCACTGGCAGCTATTTGACAGATGCTCGGGGGTTAGGAATTTCAGAAGTAGACCTAAAAAAGGCAGATTAATGAGCAGATGATGGTGAGGTAGTAAAGTTACACAATAAATGAAAGTTAGCAGATGGCTCTGCAACTATAAAAACCTCCAGATTCCTAGATTAGACAGACAGAAAGGACACTTCCTTTATTTTCTTGAATTATTTCTGCCTTTTCCTTATGACTTTGGCAGTATTGCTGCTATCTTCTTTTTAAATAATGCAACTTCCCAGATTTATTTTCCTTTCTGCTTTAAGCATAATGGATCTCATCGGACAAACTTTCTACTCTATCAACACGAAGGAAAACATTAGGGTGCACATTCGGAGCTGCATATGCACAGCCCCATGTTTCCTAGGAAACAAGCGATTGCTCCTCATTGTGCCAAAATAAATTGATGCATCGGTTTCAACTTCCTACAAACATTAGTATTTTGATTCAGGACAGAATCCCAAACAACCCCAGTGTACTCTCAGTTGTGATCGTCATAATTCTGCTTCTGCAGAACTGGAGAAGCTAGGAAGACCGTATTGCTCGTTCGAGCTGTAAAAGATAAACTCTGATTAGGCAGTGGCGGTGCCGACCTGAGGACAGGCAATCAGCGAAGCCATCGGTGCTCTCTGCCCAGGGAGCCAGCAGAGCCATATGCATCCCTGGGTGCTCATGTGCAGCCATCTGGGGAGGAAGGAAATTAGTGCCTCCCACCGCAGCACCTTCTGTTGGCTGAGCAGAGATGAACAGGAGTCAGAAAACAGGAATTTTGGCTTTGGATTATCTTTCACTGACCAATTCCAAGTTTACAGAGAGTCATTCTGACACAAACCGATGCTCCCCCGGGGTATTTCCCCATTGGTACCAGAGAGTCTGGATTTCTCGCTTCCTCTTTCATTACCTCCAGGAGTTTCCTCCCTGAAACTTCTTTCATGTTTTCACGGGATTCTTTTCTTCTTAAAACCATATTCCAAAGTCGACACCAATGTATTTCTAAATAGTATTTTACTTCAGACAATTCCAATATTGATTCAACGCTGTGTTCCTGGAACCTAACTCTTCATAGCAGAATTACTGCAACACAGAGCTAAACGCTTGTGACAATCTGACCCTCAACACCAACACCAGTGAACAGAACTCTGGCTGATTCCACTGGAAGGGTTATTAAGGAATATATAGGCACATTTCTGATGTTCTGCAATGTCACTCTGTCAGTAGCACATGCATTAGGAACTGCACTATCAAAATCTAAATTTCTGAAAACTCCCTGTCATCTCAAAGATGGTCGTGTCCCCTGACATCTATTAATTGTACTGAAAATTTCCCCATTATTCAAAATGTCGATTATATGAACTTATTCAATGTCTCCCCTGACATTTGGTAATCGAGGTTGCATTGCATATGGGCCATTCTTGCAAATCTTTGAAGACAATTGACTACCCTCACGAGTAAAGGTGTGCAAGATCAAGCCATATAACACATATGAACAACATCCATCAAAAATAACTTGAAAATAATTTGTTGCATATGATCAAGTGTTAGTATCAAGAAAGGGACATCATGGTAATAAGGCCTGAGTGTATAGCATAGGTCCTTGCTAATACAGCATCACTAATACTGGGTATTGATCAGCCAGCCAATCTGAAACCTCTTAAGCTACTTAACTGCTTTTGCTTTTGAGAATGGTAGTATAAGACTTACAAAAGGCCACTTTGCAGATACATGATAGTTTTAAAATTTTCTACTACTTCTTCTTCTCTTTAACTCTTTGTCACGAGTTGCTCTGGTTTGTCATTGTAAATACTTCAAAATCTTCATAAAAGCAAGCTCATTAAAATAAAGAAAACAGAGAAAATAACCAATGAGAATTTCCAAGATGAAAATACAACAAAGTTTGTAAGCTCAAGAGATTGACGCAGTTTTGCTGCCAAGTAAAGAAAGCTACATCACCCCTTCTGTCACGGGGTACCCAGTTCTGCGAGGGAAAAAAATGTTTGCGTGCCATGTCAGCAAAAGAAACAGAACTTCTGCTCAACTACTCATGCCAACATCAGTGCTTCTTTAAGAAGCAGTTGTGTGTGCAGGGATAGGAGCCTAATTCTGCTGCAACCTGGACCTCAGCCAGCTTCTGGACAAATTCTACTCATGGCAACCTACTGGATGGGGACCAAGAGCACCAACCTCCTTCTTGTCATTTCTCCTAACGGTTACTGATATTTCAGATTTCTTTTTCTTTACACACTTGCACAGCACTGCGGAATACCATAAACAGACTTTACAGAAACTTTAACATCCTGCATTAGTTTAAGGAAAGAAATAAACTATTATTTGGCAGACTACTGATTTCTTCTTTCTTCAGTTGGGCTAAAGAATAAAGTCCTGAGCCCACCAATACTTTTCTCCACCACTAACAATTCCTACAGCACGAGCAGCATTTCGGAGCTGTGAACACCAGGCAGCCTTCACTCTAGAACAGTCTCTCCAGTTTAGCTTCCCAGCTTCGCTTGTTCTTCAGCTACGCAGCACAAGTACCACAGTCTATGGGGAAAAGAAGATGCTTTTACTCGTGTCTTACAGGTCCTCTAGGTTTGGATCTCACATCACATTTTGGCCCAGCAGCAATTTCCTGAGGAAGCCAGACGAGTGGACACAGGAGGTCATTAATAAAACTTGAAAGCACCTTCCCTTTACGCTGCATATTGTACAAGGACCTACAGGTACTGGGTACCTACAGGCACATAAGCAAATGTGAAGACTACAATATTTTGCTGACGAAGACATAAATGAATACTAGGGAGGGAGACATTTGTTCTTTCTCTTGGATTTTTTCACCCCATGTCTGCTGCATATTAGACTCGGTTAGAAAATTTAACAGGCCCACACGGCTAAGCAGCAGCATTGTGTGACCTACAGCAACCACGCTGAAGGATGCGGAGAGGCAAGCATCGTTGGGGTTAATCTCGAAACAACACTGTATTAGAAGTCCTGAAATGCTGTTATTTTCCATCTGTTGCAAACCCACAAAATTTCCAAGAGGCATCTTTTCAACCTAATAATATTATTTGCTAAATGCACATTACTGGTGATGCCCATCTAGGGATAAGTCCAAACCACAGCACTCCGACATGGTAATTTATTCCAGCAGCAAAGAAAAAAGAAAAAAAAATTGCACTCTGTTCTCTAAGCATTATACACTTTGCTTTAGGGCATAAGCCACAGATTCAGCTCCCCAGCAGGAGGCTGTGCAGTAGCGGTCCTCCAGAGAATTAACTGGGTGGTATTTACCCTCTGCCTATGGGTATTCGAATCCTCTGCTGGAGGGGGGTGAGGCTAGGGGAACAGGGGAAGAAATCGAGATTCAAAGCCAAAATACCTCCCTCACTGACAGGGAGGGATTCAGAGCCTGCAGTCCTATGACTCTCAAGTCACTTCGTCCCTAAGGTACTGAGGAGAGACTGCTCAGCCATCAGTGCACAGGATGTGAACATCCTCCAGTCACCCCCGAGTGCCTTGGCCACAGATGACTGGCACAGGCATAGCAGGAGGACTCCTCAAACTCACTCCCCAAGCAAAGAAGCCTGTCCCCACTAGGATATCTCCACACCGGAAAGAAACCGCTGCAGTTTGCCTAAGTGTCACCTTGCACCAACAAAGCATCTGAGTTTTTTTCCCCACAAGCATCACTTAGAATCACTATGTGACACATGGAGCAGCCTGTGTTTCCCACGTAATCAGTGGTGGCAGGCATTGTTTTGCCTTCTAACCAGGTGTCGTGAGGGAAATGAGAAATCGTATTCCCACTATACTCTTCCCTGCTAAAAATAAAGCATAGCAAGACTGTACGGGTCAGAGAAAAACATCTGATTGCTGCAGTCAGTATTATTAGCATCTTCTCAAGATTCAAAGAGGGAGCTTTCTACAGCGGTCCCCGCTTCACTTTCTCTGTTAATCATTACCTCATTTTCTAGCCAGAAGCAGCATCAGAGATGTGCACAGCAGCCTGATCTCTCTCACGTATCCTGACAGTGGTACATTTTAATGCCACTTGTCAGCATCTGGAAGAAGACAACACTTGCTTTGCACACTAGTAACAGGTGACAAACTCGGGTGACAACGCAAACCGAGTATTTACACAGCCAGTAGTCAAGCGAGGTGGAAATATATATAGTTAGGCACAAGTCGATCAGTACAAAGCCTTACTGAGAACACAGCTCCCACCATCCTGTATTAAAACTGCTCCTTATCTGCAACAGGAAAATTTTCAGCCTGCACACTTCCCCAAGATCACATGAACTCGTAACTACTAGAAAGACAATTAATAAATGAGATAAGATCTTCCTTTGGGAAGAACAGTAGATTGCTCCATTAAGATTATTGCAGCTGCATAATGTTAATAAGGGCATATCATTTTGTTAATGGGACCATCACTTCCAGAAGATTCCTTCACTCTCTTACAAACTCTTTATCAATGCAGCCAATTTAAGTTCATTTACAGGATCATACAGTGCCAGACATAGCCCTAATTACATTTTTACTTCTGTCCACAAACTTAACTGCTACATGAAGAGTATTTCCTGCCTAAATTGATCTATCCCTTTATTTTGGGGGAATTTCTTAAACCAGTCTGATTCTGAATTAATTTCTCCAGGAAGGAAAATTGCATTTTGTTCAATTTTCAGACAGACTGGTTTCCACCACCCCCCAATCCTTCCCTCCC
>NW_010419320.1:91892-107047 GCF_000710305.1 Buceros rhinoceros silvestris
CCTCCCGCCCTCAATGCAATTTAGGTCACTTGAATACAGACATCTCCAAGTCATGGGTGCAACCAGGGTATTGCACATAAGTGACCTACAAAGAGGTTTGGTGGGGACTGAGCTGAAAATCTGGATCTTAAGGGATTTAAAGAAACACCACTGAATAAACATCATCCTTTCTTCCAACTTCAAAATGACCACATTAAAAGAAGCCAAAGTGCACAGCTTCTTGGCTGCATGCGAAGGCGCTGCTTTATTAATTTATGACTGCATAATAGCAGGATGGTAAATAACATGCAAAACTAACATGCAGTTGAAGACGAAAGGATCTTCCTCTGCTATAAAAAGGCACTAAGGAGGTTCAAACATACAGAAGGAGTCTGAGTTATCACCGAGATATTTTTCAGGTGCAGAGGCTTGTAATTCACCCAGAAACATTCACCTTCCATAAATTTCAGGTTTACAGGCAGTTCTCAGAGGAACCTGGAGGAGAGTAAGATTCATCCCACAGAAATCTGCTGACAGACTGCAAAGTTGCAGCCCAGCCTCCTGCCACACATCCCTTAGGCACCAGGGTAAGTCACTGACCATTGTTCCTCACCTCCGTGCTTAAGATGATCAACACTTAATGCATCACATATTTCTGTGAAGATTAACAACTAATCCCACCTTTAAGCCTCCTATACATATATATATTAGCTTCTAAAACAACTGATATGAATGCTGCACACTACTGTTTCTTCAGGAAGGAGAGGTTCAGCTGAAGTATCTTTCACCAAAGGTGGAGAGGGAAGCCCAGGCTTCAGGAGGTTACAGCTGAAGTGAGATGCTGGGAAATAAGGCTCTATACATGCGACTGTACCGGGAGCTACGTTTTCAATATCTTTACATGCAGCTCTTGAAGGAGGATGACAGCTTTGCTTTGAAAGCAAAAGATTCTTTTACATCACTGCAAAAGACAGAGTGGTCAGTACTGGCTCTCTGACACAGTCTAATTTTTTCTCACTGTACTCAGGACTGAGCAGCCTGGTGAGGTAGAAGCCTATGCAACATTATAAAGTAATTACAGCACATAGAATGATTTAAATAAATTCTTTCTTACTCTCCACCTTATACATGAGCAATCAGGTTTTCTTTAACAACAGTAGCTTTTGCCACAACCCTGGGAGCAGGAACCTAAACCATATGTACATAAAAAAGGTAACCTCAAGTTTCCTCTTCATAGCTCTGATGTGGAATACCACAGGCACATTTAGTCAACTGTCCTTCAAACGTCTCCTCATTCGGCTTTTTTCCCCTTTATGCTTGAGGAGACCTCAGAGGCTCAGCTTCAGGGAATGGAGTAGAGTTAGACTCCTGTTCATTTCTGTTAGCTGAATTTATGTTGTAGGCTTCTGTTGGGAAATGTCATATTGTTTCATGATCTCGGTTTCACGTGCAGTGGAAGTACTCACACTAGCTCTCTTTCCCCCCTAGGAAACCACATTTCTTTGGATGGCTATGACCCAAAATAGCTGGCAGTAAATCCAGAGAACTGGGTATATTGCAAGGTTAATTATGAATGGGGTGGTGATGATGTTTTTCATCCTCCTCTTCATCGTACTGTTTTCCCTGGCACTGACAGTATGCACCGCCAAGAAATCTGTCCGCATCAGAGGAGCGAACCCAGAGACATGAGAATCCCATGCTACGCACTTCATACACACAATGCTGGGAGGTTTTCTCCTCAAGCTGAAAGCACAGCGTCTAGAGAGACTCCGCTGCTCCAGGAGACTTACCAAGAGAAACATACCACAAAAGCATGTTGCTGAGGTGAGTAGGTGTTAGTCCAAGCCTTGTAAGTTAAAAGCAACATCTCATAATCTCTGCTAAATGTAATGGGTAGTCAAAGTAATGAAGCTAACCCAGGCGTAATGATTAATCTTAGTGTGAGTCGTGACCCTGGCAGCTGCGTTCTGAACCAGCTGCAATCTATATAATGCATTCCCAGGAAGACCAGACAACGAGGAGTTGTATTAGTACATGGTGCAGATGGTATGAATGCGTGTACCAGCAGACTCAAGCCTAGCCAAGGAGAGCAAAGGTCTTCATTTACTAATATTCTTAAAAGGATAGCAATTTGTCTAAGATATCTATTGTGCTTATCATAATCAAAGAGCTTGATTTCTAGAATTAATCCTTCTCTTGCTAACAAAAAATATTACCATGAAAAAAGGTTGCTGGAGTGGATGTAGTCTCGGAGCAATGCATAGGATTAGCCATCAGCAATACAGTTTTTCCTCCTCCTCCCCCTACGCAGTGTGAGGGTCACATCAAGTCAAAACACTAAGTACTGGACAGCATCAGTGGAGGGCAAAGCAAGCTCAGCTGGCCACAATGGAAACGCAACGGAGGGCTCCTTGCAAGGTAAACCCATCGAAACTGCGTGATTAGGCTAAAACAACAAGAGGCTTGTTAAATCCACAGAGAGCGTTCGTGCCTTAACCCAGCTCTGTGGTTATGAGATTCATTCTGGAGATCTGAATCGATTACTGCAGGAGGGGGAAAAGACAGATTAGGAGCACCTGCAGGGTCCTTTGGGGAAGATCTACAGGTCTGAGAGCATTTCATGGGTGGATTTTCACTCAGGAAGGGCAATGCCCCATTCAAAGCAAGGCAACAAAACAGTTTACCTAAATGGGAGCTATCTGGACCGACAAGCCTCATAACGTCTCCTGGCAAGTGCAGGAGAGATGGGACCAGCTTCTCCAGCCTGGGAAAGATCTCCTTTCTCATGGAGAGCTCTGCTGCCATACAGCTTCCAACTGCTGTTAGAGCCATTGCTACAGGCTTTCACTCTCTACATCAGTTTCTTCTTCCCTCCAGAGCTTCCGGTTCAAAAAAGACTGGCAATAAGCTGGACTTTTCAAAGTTTATCTTCTATTTTATATCACAGAATCGTTTAGGTTGGAAAAGACCTTTGAGATCATTGAGTCCAACTGTTAATGCTCTGCATCATCTTTCAACAGCCACTGCTTATTGAGAAGGGGCAGCTGTACCCACATGGTTAGGTTCTGCAGTGCTCAGTACCTGGAGTACCCGCTGCAGGAGTGGTGAGACGGCTGGTGGGACTAGGGATGTAAAGGTCTTAAGAACTTCACTGGCAAAGTGGCCGAAGAAGCGCAATCAATATGGCAGCATTCTGGTGTTCAGCCTGCCCTTGGGTACAGTGCGGAGCAGCACACACTAGTGCATGCCTGTAAACTGAACGGAGCAGCAGGTTTAATGTTAGGTCTGATGGCTGGTGACAATGAGTTCCTTTTGATCCCATCTTTTGCTTCACTTTCAAATACAGTTTGAAAGGTACTTGACATACAGTTTCAAACCAAAACCCAGCTCCAGATTTCTCTTCTATTCTATCATTTCCTCCTAAGTCACTGCAGCAGCTGAACACCAGCCAGGCTTCTAGAGAGAAGTTCGGGTCTCCTTCTGACCTGCCCTGCCGTTCAGAATCTGTATGGCAAGGGAGGCCGACTGGGAATGGTGCCATAACATTTCATTTGCTGAAGAGGCTTTTTCCTAAATTAAACTAGTAAGAACTAAGCTGATTCATAGAAGCACAGTGCATTTTTTAAAACTCCACTTCTACGGATCTAAGATATTCTCCTGCTGCTTGAAAAACACATGCCTATCGATGAAGGTCTGTTCTAACACACAGCAACTCCTCAGTAATGCTACAGCGAGCGGCTGTCAAAATAGGGTACCCAGATCACCCGAATAAAATTAAAGCATCTTCAAAGGTCATCACACACAGCGACTGGAGATACTGGTATAGCAGAACTTACATGAGAAAAACAATGAAATGTCTTTATTCCTGCAAGCTGGTTTTGGCCCAGGTGGGGACAGCGCTTTTCCACTTACTCATGGGAGGAAAAAAACCAGTAGCCAGTAATTTTGGAAAGAGAGATGAAGCAAGTTCTCTACATGGAATGTCCGTCCCCCCCGCCATTATTGTAGACTACCTTTTGGAGTATCTCCATCCTCACCCACTGTAACACAAACACCAGCATTGCTTTACCCTCTGTATGTTCCTGGGCACTTGCCAGAGGAATAACATGAACTCCTGTATTAATCCGTCCCGGATGACAAATATTTGCTGCACCCCACTGTCCCTGAGAAATGGATGTCCCAGCAACTCCTGGACCCAAACAAGCAGCCCACAGCAAAGGCGGGGGGATATCAAAAAGTGACTATGCTCTGAGCTGTACTAGTTTAAATCTTTCTCGCTCCCACAGGGTTTCTGGGGAGGAGATGGGTCAGGGGCTCACCAAGCTACAGACTCTGACCCCACAGAAAGCCCTTCACTGGGGTGCCTGATCCCCTCCACACAACAGCCAGCCACAGACAGGCCCCGTTCTTCCCAAGCCGCTTGCAGGTTTTAATGACTTGCAGGGAGCCGCAGTCTCGGTTCCGGGCTCCACCACGACAGAAACAACAAAGGTAGTTCACAGAAGAGATGGCACAAATGAAGGCACAGTATAAACCAGCACACCCCTAAATGAGCTCAGTGCTGTTCGGCTGTAGTATGCACACCCCCACGCCCCCTGTAACAGCAGATTATTATTCACCTACCGTAACATCTGTTCCTTTGCCACAGTCTCACCGGTGTCAGAGGTGTGCTGGAGCAACTCCTATATCCCCTTCCAGGAAAATCTCCAGTGAGGCACAGTATTATAATGCCCTGACCACTGAGAGTTGTATACACCAGATGGATACTACCAACCTGAGCACTTTAAGCACATACACCCTACAAATTAAAGCCATCAGTCAGCCTCAAAGAGGAGTAAGAAATATCTGCAGGTATTTTTTCCTGCCAAAAATTCAGCTTCACGACAAAAAGCTTCAATGCCACGCTTTCAAAAGGCAAAATTGTTTAATTCTGTTAAGATCACTAATACTCACTTCTATTTTCTTGCTTTGGTTTTATTTTATGGCATGCTAAACTACCAACATTGATATTATCTGTTTATTATTTTACAATACCAGAGGCCTACCTTTAAAAATTTTATTGAAACAACTAATTGTAAGATTCCAGACGGATTTTTTTTTTTCTGAATTTACTTTCCCCTTGAAATTATCTGCCACTCCCACCCATCCCGAAGCTCAGACTCTGCCACAGAAGAACACGGACGTTTGCTGAGCACCTTTGTGCAGTGTGTATACAGACACTGCTCTGACCTGTATAATCTGAATTACTCTCCTCGGCATTTACCAGGGGCTAATGCACCCTTGGTAAGCTGAGCAGGTGTTAAGATCCTCCAGGAACTACTCTCCATCCCTGAGGGATGCTGAATTGTCTGCCTAGAAGCTCTCAGTCACAGACATGTTCTCTGTCAGGACAGAAGAGGGCAATCTGGAAAGCGTAGGTGAAGCAAAGGCACTACTATTCATGCAGCCCCTATCCCCGGGGCTGCCCAGGAAAATGAGCCCTGTAACAGCTAGAAACCCCATCAGTAAGAGGAATATTCCCGCCTGCCTGCTGTTCAAGGTAGCGCAAGTCATTTCGTGGAGACCACAGCAACGCATGCCGCAGTTGTTTCACCGTTACCTCACTCTTCCCTCAGATCGGGGTGCCAAAGGTGAGAGAGCAGCGCTTTACCCAGTATGCTCCTCAGTTTCCTCCTTCCTGGCTTTTAGCATCTCATCTGACAGCATGCTTCCAGAGTTTAAACAATCTGAGGCACTCACAAACCATATTCTTTTTTGTTGTTCATTTTACAAAATTAAAAACATTAAACATTAATGTCTCTTGAGTTTCCTCTCCCCCTCAACCCCTCCCACCTCCCAAAGTAAAATATGTTTCTGTGATTCCACATCAGAAGGAAACAATACTCTCTCGTGCCCAGTACTTCGTGGGTGTGGGTGTTTTCAGGAACCACTTCTGAGAAGAAATCCCAGAGGCTATTGTAATCATTCCTTTCACTCCTGGGTACTCAAGCACAGGATTGCCTGCAATCAATTTGCTCTTGCATCCGAGTATTAAACTCCTTGTGTATAAAAGTATCACAAGCACTTCCCATATTAATCTATGTAGCAATGTTCTAAAGAGCTTTTTATTATGCTGCAAAGAAATTACAAGGTAGAGGAAAAGCCACTAAAGCCTGCTTGAGCATTACCACCAAATACCAAACTTGGGTTGGATCCGCAATGCACTGCAGCCAGCGTAATGGAGCAGCCCTGACTACATTCGCCAGCTCTGTTTTCAGAGCACATTCAGGGACACGTCCCTTAGCGCAGCCCCATAAGCCTACCTTAATCTTACAATAAGGAGGATTACAAAGCTACAAAAAACAGGACAAGAAATTAGAACACATTTAATGTAAACCATATGAGCAGAGATCCTGATATGCTTTCAAGCTCATCTTTTTTTTTTAATTTTTATATCAAAGATCTGGATCAACAGACAAAGATACCAGCACCAAAGGCTGCTCTACATCTAGGCCAGCAAGAGAGTTTAATCCTTGAGTTCTAACCTGTGGAATATTCCACCTGAAACTACCCCAACATCTGCTACTCAGTATTAAAGGAACTATTTAGTACCAGTGTCTGAGGGAAACAACTGCTTAATGTGAGGAACCCGAGGGTACTTCTTCACCTGGAAATTAGCTTTAAGGAACCCACACCACTCTCCACACTCTGTCCAGTCTTCTCGCTCCTAGAGAGAAGGTTTCTCAGGCATTCTGAGCCGGTCCGCTCCCAGCCACACACAGTCTTTTTCACCGTGCCACAGGGTAGCGCGCAGGCACTAATCTTAAACGTGCCTTTGAGGGTTTTCACTCTGATGGAGAATGGAGAACCTACAAGCAGGATGTAATGCCTTAACTACCATCTTTGCAAAGAGGTTGGGAATGAAGGAGTTCAATTCCACAAAGGGATCAGAAGCAAATCCTATATTTGTGTGCTGAGCTATGCAAAATTGCAACGACAAAAAAAGTCCTGTGGCATTGCTTCCTCTTCCTGGATGGACACACACACAGACATTCCTACTTCGTACGTTAACTTCTTATCAGCTCCAAGTGCCTTTCCCCTAAATGCTAAAGCACCAATTGTAAAATTCACTCAGATACGCATGCTGAAATAAATTTCTGTAGTGCTTCAGCCCCAAAACCTTACAAACCTGACTGAAACAAAACCATTTCAAGACTTGAAGTGAGTGTATACAAAAATCCCCCACACCAATGAAAACGGACATTCTCTCTTCTCACTACAACTTGTGGTAACTTGTGCAGGCTGGATTTGATCCAAATACCTTGCAGAGAGATTCCTTAGCTCTGCATTAATCCTTCACATCAGCTCTAATCCTCTAAGTAAACTGTTTGCATTTTGCAAGTTTTCAGCGTAAATGACAAGGAATTTTAGGTTATAGATAACACAAAACACAACAATGTAAGAAAGGAATAAATAAAGCAAAGCTATTCAGGCTCTGACAGCACTCAGTAAGTAAGCAGTATGACCCACAGGGCAAAAGGAAGAACAAGAATGAACACGGGGATATATGTTGCAGGTTTTGTAAAAGGTAATAGGGGTTTGGAAGAGCCATAAAAGCAAGCCACACAGTAAGTAAATGCAGCTGTAATTGGAGTTTAATGAGCGAGGGATTCACAAGTAGAAAAAGACCCAACACTAAACAGAAAACTGGAAAAAACACAGGACAGTTCAGTGCTGCTATAGGACAGTTGAGTGGACGGAAATGGCAACTGCTTTCCAGCCCCTGCTGATGAGAGTTCAGAGTGAGAGAGAGAGAGACAGAAGGGCAAAATCCTGCAGCCTCTGAGAACAGTGACAACACTCACAAACGGTCATAGCAAATGCTCAGCACATCTACCCACAGGTATAACCGGGCTCCAGAGACTTCTAACCCATTACACAGCCTCCTTTCTAAGGTTAGATCATTTTCTAAGTCATTCTTTCTAACTAATCCATTTATGATAAACAGCCTGCATCATAACAGAAATACTAGTAAGACTTCTCAGTACCAGACTATTTTGGTATATGACAACCTTGATCATGACAATTTTATTGACTGTGATCAGAAAAAAGCACAGCTCTTTGAACAGGCCATTTTCCAAGGTATTGTAAGGTAATTTATGCACAGTTTGAAGCTAAAATCATTATCATAACGATAATTAACTGCTGCAACAAAAGGAAGTCTTCTGAATTTGTGAACTTAAAAAGAACAGGAATGAGAGAAAAACACTAGCACAGATGAAATGGTCTCAATTCTGTAACGGAGCTTTTCACTTCAGTTTTGACTGTTTTAACTCACTGAAGGGCACAGAAAGGAGATCAGCACATCTCACATGTTTATGCTTACGCACCTGCAACTTAGAAAAGTTGAGTACAACAGGGATTCTCCCCTTACCCTTTTTACTTTCATCATTCATGCATCTGCAAACACAGACCTTTCAAAACTCCAACAGCAATGACAGTGCTTCCAGCTGCACAGGATCTACTGGGTTTCTGAAGGCCATCGGAACACACACAAAGGTCAGCCAGAGGGGCTCCTTTAACAGCCACAGAAGTCCGTGACCTTAGGGCTCGGCTCTGCATGCTCTTAAGCTGCCAACTTAGGGCTCATGAAGTAAAGCCCTTAAGAGCTGTATGAACTCAGAGTAAGGAGAGCCACCAGAAAAGAGACTAACAACTTGAAAGGCCCCTATACGCACACAACAGCCACCTCCGGAGGCACACAAACTCCACTGGTGCTCATGAGATCAGCCACTGGACCGAGCATGTGGCACTCACTGCTTCGTCTGCTTGGACAACTGCCTGCAGATAACTTGTGGAAAACGGACCAGCCCCCCTTTTTCCCCTGTGGCTTTGGCAGTCCGTACTGCACTCTCTGCTCATGACCTTTGACATCCACCAGCAGATGGAAGGAGCAGAAAGCACCCAGATCTCCTTTTTCTCATGAAGGAGAAGACAGCGCGATGGCAGGGTATTCTCCTCTGAACTGGGAGACTCAAGTTTAAGCCTTCAACACTGAATTAGTCCCCAGGCAGGCCACCCCAGCTGGGGCACCCACCAACATGTTAAAGCAGCACCCCTGGTGCAGTTCATTCCTAGGGGGACTATCAAGATCTGTCTCAAGTTGAAGGAAGCATCTTTGAGCAAAGTCTACAAACTCTGGAAAGCACTTAAGACTCCTGACTACATCTTACACTCTTGCCAGCTCCTTTGATAGAGTAATGCTTCTGAGATGCTCTTCAGCCACTGGTATGGATCTCCAACACAGGGTCCTGTTTGGGAAAGCAGGTGCAGCAGCACCTTTTCCTTTCCTTGGACCTGCCTCTACCCTGACTCCTGCCTCCACTGCCCTGATGAACACAGGACTCAGTTCAAGCACAAAGACAGCACCATTTCTCTCCTTCTCCTTTCCTCTCACAGACACCCCTTTTCTAACTGAAATTCAGAGGGTCAAGGCTGCCTACCAGATCCGTCCAGGGTTTTAGAACAGCGAAGGACAGGACTGGCACTCTGTAACAAAAAAGGAGTTTTCCAGGCAAGACACCCTGTCACGGGATGCACACAGCACACCGATGTACTAGGAGACTTCTTTTGGAGTTCTTCAAAGTTTGACGGGAAAAGAGAGAGTGGCTAAAGTGGATTCCATATTAACCAATGTCAGGCCTTTAGCAATATTTGAACATGGGACTTTGAACGTGTGGTTTTATACATCTCTATTTTGTAAATTGAGCAACAGAATCCTACAGAGCTATCTTTAGGAGGGCTTTGATCTTTCCAGAGCACCTATCTTGTGTGTCTTTAATTGCTCTAGTTTAACAAGGCTCCATACACGTCAAGAAAGAAAAAAAAAAAACCAAAAAACCCACCCCTTTTATTACGGCTGCAAAACAAAGTGATCGCAGTGACGGAATGTGCTGCTGTGGGCACCCTATAAATCCCCCAGAAAAAAAGCAGAAGAAGAATTTCCACGATGAAATGAAATGAAATATTTATTAAACATGTTGCCAGCGTCCCAGGTGGTATGAAGAAGCCCTGTGGTATGCTGAAAGGCTTGATCTTCCTAAGTATTATGAATGCAGATTTAAATGATTGGGTGAAAGCTGAGGAAGTTATGGCTGAAATTTTGGCTAAAGATGACAGCTCTGGGTTTCGAGTTGCACAAAGCAGTCTGAGGGATTAAGCCAACAAAACCCACTCAAAGATATCCAGTTTCCAAAAGGGTAATCTTCGTATCAGTGATTCACACTCAGACAATGGTGAGGGTTCCTCATTACTCTGACTTTGCCATATTAATCTTACTTTACAAATACATGCAGTGATTTATATCATGTTTAATTAACTGATTGAGGGCTCCTGTGGTAAAATGGCATCACATTAAGCTCTGTCCTTATGGCAAATGCGAATCACATCTTTAGCCTTGCAAGAACAAAATATCATGGGATTCACTGATGACAGGATGTAGGAATCGAAATAAGGTCCCTCCTGTTGTTTGAGAATCCAGTGAGGGTGGTTGCCATATGCTCATCATTTCCAAGGGAAAAAAATGACAGGATAGAAGAAAGAACTGCTCTAGTTCCTCCAATATGTTCAAATCTCAGATGAAAATGATTGTACAGCAGTTCTGTACTGGGGCCAAGTTTCACATGAAAGTGCAGAGCAAACTTTCAGAAAGCTTACAATGAGAGATCTTTTCAACACGATTTTTTTGTATTTAAATAAACTGCTGTGTGAAATTACTCCTTTTTTTAGAAAAAAAAAGACTGAAAAAAGAGATGAACTAAAAAAAAAGCAGATTCTTTGCCAGCAACATAAGACAGCATAAAATTAACTTAGCTTTTGCTATGAAGAGTTATTCCCCTCTAGCACTCACAACCTGTTTTTGAAGATAAAAACTACAACTGTTATCGTCTGATAAAATTAGATGGTGTATATAATTTGCTGCTACCATTACCAAGATTAAAAGCCTTGTTTATATTATTACAAAGTTTCTTATGATTCAGAAAGCATTTTATTTTTAAAAGCTGTCTTATTAAGAGACCACATTTTTTACGCTTACAGTGAACCTTACCTCCAGTAAATTCTCCAGCAATTGACAAATTGTATTACATGAGTCACAGGAATTCAGTGGGTATTTGCAATTTGTTTCTATGGCAAAGAAGATTGTGGTGGGATGGGAGAAGCAGATTTCACATTTTGCAAAGTTTTTACGAGATTTCAGAAATGTTCCCACTCCTACCTGGGACCAAGACTTTTTGAATTTTATACCCGAGAATGAGAGACGGACAGAGAGTGTTTGAAGCGGGGTAGGCAAAGTGCTCAGTGCTGCCTGCTTTGCCACTCTCTCCCATTTTACATGAGTGTCTTAGCCGTCGGGTCTCAGGCTAGTCCCACACAACAGGGACACATCGGGTCTCAAGATGACCTGCTAGCACAGTTCCACTTTGCATAAACAGTTAAACACATGGCAAGCAAACAACTCGAAAGACTGGTGTTCAGGGCACTCGCTTTGTAAATCTCACGTTCAAGTCCCGAGGCCCAAACCTTGATTTTCCACATTCCAGGTGAGTGCCCTGTCCGACCGCGGTGCTACCTGATACTCCAACCTTGCCATCTCCTTCTGGTCTCAACCAGAAATTCCATCCGACGGCTGACAAATCTCTTCTGATGAAAGTTTCTTTGAAATCGAAACCTGTCTGCAAAAAAGTTTCAGTTTCCTCAAACCAGCCTTTTCGATCAAAGAAAGGGAAGATTCACAACCCCTTCTAACTATTTCACTGAAGGGGAAAACTGAGCCACTTGTATGGCTGGGCAACAGTCAACTCGGCTGGCATGTTTGATGGCACAGCAGAAACCAAGGGGCAACGCTTCTGCCCGCCAGCACCTGGGCAAACCATCATTCCTCCAAACCGTGCTGAAAAGATGCCTTTGTAAGACCACGCTCCTGTGCTCCCTCTTCGTCCTTTATCAGAAGGCAATACGCTTCACTGCTGCTAGAAACATTAGTATGGTTTTGTGATCAGAAAGATTATATACGCTTTACAGCCAGTCACTTCATCCTGCTCCTGCTCAGACCCCTTAAAACTGAGGAGAAACAGGGTAACGAGTTGCCTTTGTGACGTACATAAAGTCCGACTCTCATCATAGATCTTCCTAGAATCTAATCAGGGAGCAGCCCCCTCCTCCCTTCTCCTCACCGCCCCCCTTACAACATCCGATGTTCAAAAAAGTTGGGAAATTCTTTTCCCAATGTGAAGCACTAACAGGATATCAAAAGCAGCCTGGTTTGTACTTACTTAGGAGGATCACCCTTATCACAGGAACTGCCAATAAATGGGAACCGCATCATACCTTCTGTCAACAATTCAGAAACGTGTGGTGGTTTTTAACACCCGTGCCATTAGTCCACGATAATTTGTGATAATTTCTGCAGTTCTGAAATGCATTTTTAAATTCAAAACATCATTTTTAAGGTATTTGTAAACTAAGAAATTCAACACAATTGATAATGATTTCCTGCTAGATCAAAAGCACGTCTCTACATATTCTAATCATTCTAACCCAATGCTGGGGGCGATTCAGAATCGACTGCCTGTAGAAGAGCATTTTCATTGTGAACAAACAGATTTTAAGATGAAGACATACCTATTTTAATATTCTGGGATTACTTTCACATTCTATACAAAATGAACTGCTTGTAAAAATCACTTTGAGTTTTGCTGTTTTAAAAGGCATTTTAGAAGCTTTAGAAATTTATGAGTGTGTATGATTAACTATTTCTGGCTACTTTTTCCTTAAAATTTACTCATTTAAGATTCATGATTTTGGGGCTAGACTGCATTTCCCTCCAAAAACATCGAAAAATTTGGATTTTTTAATATTTATACTAGCGCCTTCAGCTGTGTAAAAAATATGTGAAAATACGTGAAGGTCAAAGTAAACCTTCACTTTAAATATTTCATGTTGTTACAGTTACTGCTTTGAGATAATATGACATTTACAGTAATTGCTGAAATTCCAATTGCTTTCAGTAAAAGCCACTTCTTTTGTGAGTTGTTCAAAAATGGAAGGTGCGTTGGATATCGCATCGCTGGGGACAGAGACTGCAAGTAACGGCAATTAAATGTGAGTTTGATGATACACAATGTACCGGACCAACATTAAAAAGACTCTTCCGTGTTTGACTGTTTACCAGTTTTGTCTTTAAATAATAGTCTCCTTTTGGCATGTAATGTATATCTGCTTGCGCTAAACATAATTTATGAATATTTTAACACATGTGTACTCAGCGGGGTGTATTATCATACTGATATAAATAGAATTAATGAGCAGTCAACCTGCCACATGTCATGACATATGACAGGGCAGCCAGAGCATGGGAATAATTCTTTCTGTTTCATATTAAAGCTTCTTTTCCCAGTTGAATTTTTGTTCCCAGATGCCAACAGACCTAATTTTCTATGGACCATTTACAAAAATAGTAAGAAATGACAAACCTGGACTAATTTATCTTGGGTTACTTCAAAGAATGTCTATTTTTATGCCATTTCAAATGCATAAACAAACAGATTAAAGGAAGTGGCTTTTTCAGTTAAGTTTTAGGGGTTTCACAATGAAGGGTTCGATATCTTCCTCAACTTTCATTCCTGGCAAGCAGACATTTCATTTGTTGTTGATTTTGACTTTGTTTCAATGTCACGTTATCTCTTTCTTCTGTTAAGGGACTAGAATATTTCAACCATCTCAGTATAAAGGTGACACGTGCCAGGTAAACAGCTATCCCAGCGCAGAAAGACATATAGATGCAGAGAGGTAACATTCTTTCAAACAGTTATTCATTCCCGTCTCAAAAGCTAGGTACCAATCTCCTAATTATGACTAATATGATTTTTTAAAATAAAAGTAACAGCGTAAGTTGACAGAACGTGCAGAATACAAGGCTAGGTCACACTCCCTGTCTGGCACTTTATTTTCAAAGATAAATATTGAACTGTAATCTCGATTCTGTTTACGAAAGGCTGTGCCATCAGTTAAAGGCCAAGGGTCATCATAAAATTAACAAATTAACAAGGGTCATAACAAAATTAACAAATTAGTATCAGTCAGACTGCCCAGCTAACATCTAATTTAAGATCATTGACTTGAAAAGTTTTCTAAAATACTGAAAATACTGCAATTGCTCTTTGGGGCTGCAGTGCTGGGCTACTGAACACAGGCAGGGAGATACGCAGCCTGCTTTTTCTCCTTTTTGTTTGAACTCACTTTTTCTTTTAACTATTTTCCTGCTCATGAATCCTTGAAGTCATGACTCATTCTTCATCATTAACAAGACGGTCTCCTAAAGATGGATCTACTTCAGGTTTCGAGACTTGAAAGAAGTAGAAGCGACTTAACGTTGGGCTCTCACTATATTAAAGGACGATAAGCCCCTACAAGTTTTTGTGCCTGATGATCTTCCCGGCAGGGCAGTAGCACCTCTCCTGGGAAATCCAGCTCCGCCACACTCAAAGAAAAGGGGCACCATCTAGTGCTTTTTTGGAGGAAAAGCTGCTAATACTAGGAGGGGTGTAGCGGGGTGGGGGGCGGGCAGGAGGAACACACGAGGGGGAAGGAGAAGAAATGACACTCCATTTTTTTTCAAAAGACAAAGAAAACCTGTTGGCCTGTTTCATCTTCCATTTTGAGGCACTGCAGTATTTAGCTCCAGGCTGTCTAAGCAAAAATTGTCAGCTTTCACGAGGTGGAAGGAAGGAGTCCCAACAGCTAAAATAATATATGCAATTTAAAATGGACAGGGGGCTGGTATGCAGACATTATGCTGCTTAATAGGTATTTCTCCTGCCTATTAATACACTTAAACATTTCCCTATCAGCCCTTCGATTATACATTCTCTCTTTTATTAACCTGGAAGAATCCCTTTTTAAGTCATTTTCATTTCATTGGAGACTACACTGTGCTGTTAATGTTCCTGGAAATGTTCTTACAAATAATCCGTCCAGAGTTCCCCCGACATAACAAAGAGGTTATATGAGAAATGATTTGTAGCACAAAATCCTTTACAGTGCAATAAGATCAAGTTAACTACTGATGCCGCTAGGAAAAAGCTTGGGAAGTTTTATCTGATTGGCAAAATAGGTTCATATCTGAGTCCAGGGAAAGA
>NW_010419320.1:107258-117768 GCF_000710305.1 Buceros rhinoceros silvestris
GGACGGGGGAGGGGGGGGGGGGGGGGGTAGATTCTTTTCCGTTGCAACTTGGGGAATAGATGATTTTCTAGGAATTGTGAAATAGTAGCTCAATATTGTTTACCTTACTGATACAATGAATTGACAGAAATTGCCTTAGTCAAACTAATAAGCACTCGGTCAAAATAACCTCTGCCCAAAAGGTACAACTGCTCCTTGGGAGCCCCAGGCTGGGGATGTTTGCTGTGAAGAGCAGGGGCTGCTGCCTTTCAGACACCCAGAACAACCACAGCTCTACATAGCGACCAAGCTCAGGATGTGCTGAAAAATCAAATGTGCTTGATGCCCTGACCAGAGCCCCCAAAAGACAAACAGTTAAGATCAGAGCTCACTTTTTAACTTCTGGGCCATAATCCTGGGTTCCCTGAGCACTCCAAGCTCTCGGTTGACTGTGTTGTGGTAACAAGGGAATGTCAGACTCCTGTGTAAGATTAAATAAACAAGAAATATTTCTAGTAGAATAGTGCTGAGCAAAGCAAATATGTGGCTTGATGAGTAATTCTCAGAGGGAAGCCTAATCCAGGAAATGAAAACAAAAATATGCTTCATGTTCCTATAGAGCTTTGCTTCTGAAGTTGATCATGCCTGTAAGGACGGAGCCCTTCCACTGAAAAAAACAAACAAACAAACCAACCAGGTGTAGAGTTAAGGGACTTGACTGAGAGCGGGCAAGTTCAGAGCAAAAATCAGTACAAATGTCAGATTTCCAAATCCTAAACGGGGCTACTAACAACATGCAGGTCCTGGCAATCACGCAGGACACTCTAGTGGTCCAGTGGTCTGACCACAAGCTGCGAAACCACACTTGGGACACACTTGGTCTGCAGCCCTCAGATTTCAGCACGTCAGTTCAGGACCTGCCCCACAGATCTGCTGAGCACCCTCGTTTTCCAGTGAAAACAGGAGCTCGGGACTTCTGCTCTTTGGACCATGGGCTCGAGCCGCCTCATTTTAGGCACCTGTGTTTTCATCTGCCACTATTTAACCCCTCTGTGCCTCAGTTTCCACATCTGTAAAACTCGATAGCTATACTTACCTTGCATGGGTGTCAGGAAGATTATTTCAAGACTCTGAAGAACTTTGAAAAGGAGAAGCAAAACGAACTGAATTTACATATTATTTATCATTTTTTATCCCATAAAATGGAAGCCTGATGCAGCCCAGGCTGTGAACTATAACAAAATGTTCACCTAAGCCTTCCCTGCGGCTCTGATGCCAAAAGAGCCAGTGAATTCAGTATGGCTTTGCAGGAAGAAGGCAGCTTCCCCACCCGCTGACCTGGCAGCACCCAGGGTGAGCCCTAAGCTAACATCTTAAGTAATCACGACTTCTACTAACTGTTTATTCTCTACATTCCTGTTATTGTCTTTAACTGAACTATCAATGCAGTTTACTGTGTATTTCTGATGATTAAAAATTCCCTCTTTAACAGAAGAATCCCTGAGAGGGAGCTTACTCTGCCAGGCTTTTCCTTGATGCAGAATGAACCTCACTAGATTTCAGGCAGATAGCCTGAAATCTTGCCTTGACAGGTTTCAGATCTTCTAGAATTGATTAAATGAGCCCATTAGAAAAGTCTGCACCAGTTTCTTTCTAAACTTAAAGAATAATGGGACACTTTACATATCACATCCCTTTTTAACCAAGCAGCCACTTGCCTTGCATGCTGGGTACCTTCACAAACTCTTAATGTATCTCCAAGTTTTTTGTCTGAGCTTTCCTTCCCTTGCTCTGAGCGTGCCATTTTTCTCTGGTCTTTGCAGCCTCACTTTCTAGAGCGCTATAGTTCAGTGAAACAGTGGTAATGACAGCACTGGAGTGATAATGTACTTTCCCAATTTCCCGTTAATAGTAGCACTTGATCCAGCAATGGATGCCAGCTCAGTGGCAGAAGGATGCTTTAATATTTTCTAGAGGTAAAAGGACCATTTCAATTTACAACCTCGGCTAACTCAGCAGTTTTGCTCAGTCTTGGCACAGAAATGAATGATTTAGTTAAAACAAAGAAAAAAAAATCCAAATCTCCTTTAGTTTGCTCAGTTTCAAGCCAAAGAAACAAAGTACAGTTGCTTTTTTTCTCCCTGAGGAAATGTGTGAAAACTGCATAATGTAATGAAGGAGTTAAAATAACCAAGGGGAAGGAGGGAAAAGAGAAGGGGGTGAACAGCAGCATTAAAAAGAAAAGCAGATTGTTTCTCTATTTTAATAAGAGACACATCATCACAGACCATCCAACAAAACATGTATCCTTGCTGAAGAGCTGCTGATATTCTACATTAACCTTTGATAGCGAGAAGTGTATTGCCCCTACTGTTTTCCACAATAAATTATGTTATCTCTGGCATCGAAAGCGCTAGGAAGTGTTCAGCCAGCTGGAAGCACCAGATTGGCCCAACATCCCTAACATTCAGATTATAAATAAAGGGTACCTCATACTGCTCAGATAACAAAAACAAGCAATGCAGAGGAAGGGCAACTTCCCCCCTGCCCACAGCAGCAAAGGGCATCAGCTGGGGAATGGCAGAACAGAATTCAAGAGGGCAGGGATTCTGCAGCGAGGTGCAGTCCCCAGCACGCCGAACCTCAGGCAAACGCAGGACTTCAGGCGGTGAAATGAGACTCATCCGGTTACATGTTTACCAAGAATCTGAACGCAAAAGATTCCAAGGGGAAGTATGTCTGTTTCTGCTCTTCCCAGATGGTATAACCACACAAACACACGCTCACACATACACATATCTTCCCACTCCCGAAGCAGCATTGCCTGTTCTCTTCCAGCCGTGAAAATAATTAGCTCAGCCACAACCTCAGTTTCAGAGGATGTGGTCAAATGTGCCATGGTGCATGCCGCTCCCACGCTCTGCTATGGCCGTAAGTACGTAACGGCACTGCGATAAAGGCTGAGGAAAGCCCTGCCTGTTAGGATCTGGAAGGTGAAGATATCACATAGGAAGAGAACAAAAGATAGTCCCAATGACTCAAAAAGGCTATAAATGGGCTTTTTGAAAAGTTTGCAGCAGGTCCAACTGTTCGCAGGGAAACCATCTCATTAGCTTGAGTGGGAGCACAACTGAACCAGTGCTGTGAGCTGCTAAACCAACTCTGCTGCTGGAAAAATTAACCTCATCTATTTATTTTAAGGGCTAGGCTATGGTGGTCCCTGGTGAGGATTAATGGGAAGTCAGATACAAGGAGCTGTTCTCCTCACCACCCCTTTTCAGTAGGGGCTGGCCACAGCTGCAGTCCCTGTGCTCTCCTGAGGGCAAGAATTAGCCCCAAATTGGTATATTCCATCTTCATTACTCCAGCTATTATATAAACATGGCTATACGCTTGCTTACTTAAGCTGGAAAATAGGAACTAAAATTAAGGTTAATAGAGCTGGACAGAGTATTCCCCATTCATCCTTGCCCTCATCATAGCTGCTTCCCCCTTCTGCCTTGAGTGGATGCTTACCCCACAACAGCACTGTTTTTCTCTTTCACTCTTGTCCCTTTCTTCCCATTTTTCTTTCCCTCGTGCCTTCTTTCCTTCCCTTGTTGCTGCTGTTTAATTTTGCCTGTTCAACATGCAGCTTGAGATTTCTGAAAGAAGACACTAAGACACGAGCCCTCCCTCGCGGGTCTACCCCACCATGAGTAAGGGCCCTGAAGAATTGTACTAACAATGAAATTTATGAAACTTTCAGTGTCTTGCGATGGATCTCATGGCTGAAAGGAGATTGAAACTAGGCAGCGAAATAATGTGTGACTGGCAAGATGTCTTTCGGTGTCTGCCCATCTATCTCTTTACAGTTGGTCTGTGCCACGTTCTGAGATTTTTCATTTAATTCCCCTTTAGGCAATTGAAGGGCTGCCTGGAAAGCCTCTAATCTGTTGGTTTTTGCAGGCCTGAGAGGGTTGCTGAGGTGAAACATATGCCATGGAATAAATCAAATGCCCTGATTTATTTCGGGAACACAGAAATATTTGTGCTTCTCGTGGGGGGTGGAGGGGAGGCTAATGAGAATGCAAGAATCACATGTTTGCTCCTCCCTAAACATCCCAAGTTTAGACCTCTCTTTCTTCCTGTAGGAGCCGATGCTTTCCCCTCAAAAGGTGGTTTGTTCAGATCCAGTTGTTGGCCCCCAAAAGGTGGTTTGGACGGTGCCCCCTCCCGAAGAAATAGCACAGATTTTTCTCTAAGACTTATTACATCAGCATGAGATCTTTGGAAGAAATGAAAGACCCAGAGATAAAGGTTTGAAGAAAAAAGAGGCGGATCTGCAGCACTGCTTCCATGCCTTCTTTTCACTGTCAGGGACAACATACTGCACAGCTTGTTTAAGGATTCTGGAGCGTGTAGTCCCAGCAGACGTTTCCTGTACTAAGATGTATTCTCATTAGAGTTACCAAAAGGGAGTATTCAAAACATTACTTATCTGCACATAATCACTGTATCACGCCATGTATCCTTTATTTCAATTCCTACTTGCTTGCTAATTACCCACCACACTCAAGGTCTCACAACTGCTCGCCTTTCAGCAGCTTTGTTTGCGAAGTGTCTGGCAATAATCTCCCAGCAGTGTATTATCATGCCCTTTTCATCACACTATTTAATCAATAGGGTAATGACCTCATACAAGCTAGTTCCAGGACCCAGCCATGCCACGCTAAACAAATGAAACAAACAAAAATGTGGGCTACACGCCTTCTGTTTTACAGACCTGGACATGAACCATTCCTGCGTTAAAACCTCTTATTATATATAGAAATTGCAAATTCTTCACATCTCTTGCCAGGAAAAGAAGAAAAAAGATTCTACAGTACAGTGGGAAAATGGCTGGCTCCTTTAAACAGACATAATTGCAAAACATGTGTGTTCTTGGTCAAGTGTTCATAGGAAGATTTATCCTGATAACACTGGTAACAACCCTTTCCCCCAGCACATCATGTCATCACTTTGAGGACTGAACAGTGACCAACACAGCTAATGGGATGAAATCACACACAGCAGCCTTCCAAAGCAGAGGTTGGAAGGAACTTTCTTTTCAAAAGGATTTCTGTTCCAGTGAGCAGAAGGAAAGCAGCTTCTCTCCATTTCCTGAGCTGTAAACTTACAAAGCGTGGCTCACTTTGATTTTGCATCCCATGGCTGGATTATACTCTGTCTAATAAAGTGCTTGCGAGACGTGTTTAGTAATGTGTGAACTCTGGAGCACATGTAGCAGCACTCCAGCATGGCAGTTCTCTTGTCCAGAGGAATGGGAGTGATAAACTGGGTGTGTCTGCTCTTCTTCACTACCACTTTTCATAATACTAGTAGGAATCTAATCTCAGAAAGGCATTTTTTTTGACAAATTTTTTTGTCACTGGACAACAGAAAGAGCTGAACACAACTGACTAGCGGCACACGGAGTAGCTGAACATTCCTTGTGTTCTGGGGAAACCAGGGCAAAATATCTGCAACAACACAGAAGCTTTGCCCCACAGAACCTCCGACAGAACAGTCAGAAGCTGTCTTCCATGACACCAGCATAGCGGGGGAAAGGCAGTTCAGAGACATTTGAAAAGAGGATGAGTATGCACTAGAAGGAGCGTAAACCACAGAGTTTTGTATTACCATAACAGTATCCCCATGCACTGCTGTCACATGAATGGAGATCCCCCCAGAAACAGTGTGAAATAATAGCTTTTAATGCCAGTTTATCCCCAATATTAACTGAAGCCAACCTATTTCTACTGATACACCTCAAGACAAATTTTTACTGGAAATTTTTCCGCTGCTCCAATGCTACTTACGTTCTTTTGGCACTTTCCTTTTAGGTGTGTTATGAAAATGACAATGTGCCAGTCATCCAAGCTGTCGGCACCAGCTAAAATCTGTTCTGAGGCAGAGTAATTTACACTTGGATGAACACCTCCCAAGAAGTAATCACGTAAATACCTTCACGTTGAGATGCAGCTCACTGCTGGTTAAGTAACTCCTATAATGAGTGCAAGTGTGATCTGTCCCAGAGACCTGAAATGGCTTCAGTGCAAATATTCTGTTAAGCTGATGTCGATTTTGGGAGTGGGAACTCTGCAGCGTGCCTGTGAAGCACCTGCTGCATTACCAGATACTAGTTCTGGACTATGTAACTGCATTTTGCAAAATATTCTCTCAAAAGGTCCCATATGACACTAGTCTAGCAAAGAAAGAACTTTGCAAAAAGACCAAATACTCCTAGTCTCTTAATGAACTGAAACTCTCAAAAAATAGTCCATCTGGTGGTCTGGCCACTGCAAAACTATTATCTTTACTTCTGATGGAAAGGCAGAAAGAGCAGAGAATTGCAAAGAATGAAGGAAGTGGTAAGAGTAAGAAAAGAGAAGAAAGAAAATTTCAGACTTCAACCGAGGCAACAGTGGGTGGTCACACTAGACACTAACAGCTTCCCTGATATTGATTAGGACACTCAGAATTAATCAGTGTAAAATATCATTGTCAGGTAACACTGTCTTGCATTCCCAGCAAAATCTGTCCTTGGATTACCTGGAAGGAGGACATGTCATTGAATTACTGCTCTAATCTCCCTTTACAGAAAAGAAATTATCCCTATAATTAGTGACATTGCAGTCCACTGCTGGTTAGGTACAAGAAATCCTTACACGTCTTGTAAAAGGATCTACTTCTGCAATGGCAACACATCCCTCCAGCAGATGAACAGGGGTGGCTGGAATGAAATACAAGATCCTCTGTCTGCCAGGGTGCTACTCAAAACCTAGCAGAAGGATCAAGCTGGACAGGATGGCAGTGACTTGTCTCGATAGTTCGCCCCCTCATTACCAGGTAGCTTAGCGTATTGATACTTGAATGCCACCAGCAGTTTTCAAGTTAAATTTTGACTTGAATGAACTCTCTTACAAGAATATCTCCTCTGTCAGGTAGAGTTTCAAGCTTTTGAGGAGTCTCCTTGTTCAGGAAAACCACTGTGCACATTTTCACCTATCGCTTTTATTCTGCAAGCATCCTTTTATGCTGGAAGCAGAAATCCTTATTCTAGAGCAATAATAATACATTAAAATGCAATAATAATACATTAAAAAAAGAAACTACACCCACATTGGTTTTCATCTCTTATCATACAGGCAGTACCTGGTCATAGCTTTCCCTTCAGCCCTGTAAGCTTCCCTGCACATCATGGTCTCTCTGTTTACTTCCAGATGTCTCTCTTTTAGAGACAAAAAAGAGTGAGGAAGAAGAACAACCAAAAATGTGGTAACTTTTCCTCAGTTATTAAAAAAAATCTTTTAAAACATGTCGGTTTCGAAATAGAAACACACAATCTAATATATTTATGAAAGTTCTCACTTTAAGACCAAAAAAAACCACAAACAACAAAACCGCCACTACCTCACCTTCTGCTGTGAAGACCACAGGACTTAACCATATGGGCAGGCTGCATGGTCAAGACCTCTGAAGACGTTCTCGTAAGAGATGGCTCTAACCGTTGACTGATGAAAGAGTGCAGGAGCACATCAGAGAAAAGTCTACCTGGATTAGATGGGGCGGAAACAAACAAAAAACTAAGACATCAGAGCCTCAGATTTTTCCCAATTTGGATGTGTGTCAATATTAAAGTGGAAAAAGTAGGAATTTGATAAAAAGATCTGATAGAAAAGCAAAAGAGGCATGTAAGTGATAACTAACTTGATAAAGAACTAAAAGGGATAATCTAATTAAAGCTGATCCACATGGGTTTCTGGAAAACAGATCTTGTCAAGCTAACTTGATATCATTTTCTGATGTGATTACAAATGGGACTGCTAAAGGCAACCATCTTGACGGATGCCTGCAAGAGAACTGGCTTTGTACCACACCATAGTTCGACTAAAAGCTAAAAAGTGTAAGAGATGGGATTCATCTGCAGTAATTAGAGCTGTCTAAAAGTTTGGCATCTTGTCTTAACTTCTCTATGTTACCATTATAGTCAATGAAAAGAGAAAGGTACTGTCAAAAAGCAATTTATGACTTTTCAGATAAGTCCATCTTTCTGTGAAGGTCTCCATCTCTCTCCATTGTCTACAGGAAACTATCAACCATTACAAGCTAATTTTTGGATGGTTAGAATAAAACGTCATGAACCAAAATGCCATCTTAAACTATTTAAAAACTATGTAGCAATACATCTAAACCATCATTACATGACTGGGGAACAAGGCGCTGGTCTTGGAATCAGTTATTGCCTTCCAGACTACCACTTTTGTTAAAAAACTATCATTTTCACAATATAGGAAGATGACTAGAAAATGGAAAATAGTTAACAAGACAGTTGGGTTAGGTGATTGTTTTCAGACATGTATAGTCAACAGGAAGGCCATGGATCAAGGAGTGTAATGACAAAAGACTTAATGAGGGAGGACTCGTTTCTGGGAAAAACAGATCCTAAAGAGGAGACAAGGATTTGGGAGCAGAGGCCATGATGAGACACCAGATTACTATGAATTTCTAGAGCATCGCAGGTACAAAAAGCTACTATACTCACCAGATGCAGAAACAAGAACAAAGAGGAGTAGGGAGGCTGCGTTACCTGCTTTGGCGTCGGTGAAACAACTAGTAGTTCCACGGGGTTCGTGGTGGTGTTTTAAGAAAAACTAGGAAATATTCCATGGATTATGAGGAAGCCAGGGGGAGAATTACAGTATTAGGAAACATGTCTTACTGCAAGAGACTCAAGGCACTCAATCAATTAACTTAAACACAAAGTTACAGAACTTGATCACAGTCTACAAGTGCTTACCATAGGGAACAAAAATTTGACAACAGAGGACTCTTCAATCTAGCAGGCAAAGGCAGAACAAGATCCAAGGGCTAGAAGTTACAGCAAGACTAATTCAGTCTAAAAATAAGGTGCAAATTTTAAACGCTCAGGGAATAACTTGAAATAACTTGCCAAGAAATGTGATTTATTTTCCACCACCAGAAAATAAGTTTTTGGCCTTGTTAGGACTTTATACTTCTGTTTCTAAGCTTATTAATACATTCATTCTGAAAATCTCAGATCATTACTGCAAAGAAAAACAGTAAATGTTCTAAATGGGAAGCTTTCACTGCAGTATTCATACACAGCCGAGAGATTTCATTTCCCTTTGATCACCAAGTCACAGACCCTCTCCTGTGAAGCCTGCCTAACTGAAACACCTTCTCACTACTCCACACTACGCAAACCTTTTTGATTAATGAGCACAAACTCGGAGTAGATTGCATGAAAATCAGGAAGCAGGAAGAAACCATAATTTGCAATTACCCCTCGCAGAAATACCTCGATACAATACTTTAGAGTCATTTTAGGCGCACCATTGTTTTCCAAATGTAAAGGTAAAACACAAATCACAATATGGTAAAGATATCTCAGTAGGCAATTAAAAATTAATCAGCTAATTAGATCAAATGAACGAGAAAATAAGGCTCAGGAAGACATCCATTCTAATTAACATAATATTAACTTACAAAAGACTTGTTCAGACAAACTAAAAAAAGATCATCTTTATTTCAAACACCAAACCAATCAATAAAAGGAAACAAACGGTTATTTCTTACCTTGTTATCCCCATGACCAAAGCCAAAAGGAAATGACAGCAACAGTGAGTCAACTGCCCGGGCAACTTATATTCATTTCTTATTATTTCTAATCTTGTTAAACTACTTGAATCCACTATTCAAACTAACTTGTACTGAATTTATGGGGATTCTACTTATATTGTGCCTACTCTGTACTTGCTGTTTCTCCAAAGAGCCTTCTAGGTACTTAAACAGAAAACCGATGAGAACCACAGTCTCACCTAGGGTGTCTCCAGGTGATTCGTAACTAAAGCACAGGGCTTCACTGTAGAGACAGAGGAGGATGGCAGAACAAGAAAAAAGTGGGGGGATTCTTCAGGCACGGATGATAACATATACTCTCAAGGAAGGAAATAACATTATAGGACACCTTATTGAATAAACCTGACTGGTTAAGCGGAAAGGCTCAGGCCATCAGACAAGGAATTGGGCATGGATGAACTTAATTAGATAGATTGCATAGATTAGAAATATCTGTAATTATAGAACAGTTCCTAAAATATTTTTTCAAATGTCAGATTGCTCCAGCGATGACCAACCATCCCGACCTTCCGGCTGGAGCCACAGGACACGCCCCACAGACTTCTGAGTGCTCCAAGCCATTCGGCCGCTGATAGACAACCGTGACTCCCCACCACTTCAGCTCACCAACTAAGCAGGTGGGTCCCAGCACAACCCACAAGTACCACATTTTGCAGCCCCTTGCAGATCTCCTTTGTGTTATCCAGATCTGTATTATCCAGTGGTCCCTTTGCCAGGCCAACACAGCTTCCCTGCCCGTCTGGTTTGGGAGCAACCCCTGAACTTCCCAAGAGCGGCATGGGACTTAGCGCTACAGGCCAGGCTGGACACGACTCATTATTTACTTTTGTGAGGAAAAAAAGAAATC
>NW_010419320.1:117868-120332 GCF_000710305.1 Buceros rhinoceros silvestris
GTGTGTAATGGTTTAGAAGGAGGCTTTGCAAACCAATTCCACAATGAATGTACTTCACTTTGATCACCCCGTCTAGCCCGTAACAGAATCGAGGCAGTATTTTGTTTTGCAGAAATTAGTACCTTCAAGACCCGCAGTGGATTTATTATTTCTGCTAGGGCTTGCACTTCCTTTCTGATCCACTGCTGTAAAATCCAGAGGGACAGAACAGTGCAGAAAATTACTGCGAAGATGTAGTGTGACATAGGAAGAGTCAGACGCATTATGTGTGAACAATACGACAAAAGGAAAAGCCACCTGAAAATAAATGAAAAAATTAATAATCAAAAGGGTGTCTAATTCTTATCTGGGCACTTGTTTGCTCATTCAATGCATTAGGACCATCAGGCCACGATGTGTAAGGGACCCTGGGCTCAAAAGTCAGTCCTGCTGGAGGAAGGTGCCAGACCCAACGGTCCTGAGGAAAGAAACAGTTCCACCAGAAAACGAGTGAGGCATCAGAAACATAATTTGTCTCTTGCTTCACTCCTGAAACTCAGGGATGGCAGGAAACCTCCATATCCACTCCAAGCCTGGTCTTGTCAATACAAACAACCAATAAGGGCAGTTAGGTCACATAGGGCAGTGGTCTCCTAATGCAGGCACCACGTACTGGTCAGAGACTTCAAACCACTGTGCAGAGGTGACAAAATGGCTACAAGGAGAGAGTAAACAACTTCCAACTACACCAGCAGTATGGGTTGCATAACGAGAATTCAGGCAGAATTCATTGTTACGCATTTCTGTGTACACTGTGGCTTATAAGTTAATGGGATACAGGCTCAAAGAATTAAGTATAAAATTTACAAAACAAAACCCTCAGAACAAAGCACTTTGCTAACAGAAACTGTTTTTTCAACTTCAAGCTCTGAGCACTTGACATAAAAGTAGTCCATCCAGAAATCGCTGCGTATGTTGGACAAAAACGGAGGATGACTGTACTCGGAGAATTTCATCCTAGTTCAGTCACCGATTCTTCAGTAAGCTCTCCAGGACCACAGGCTCAATGTCCTCCTGGAACAGATGTATCAATCAAAAGCTAAACCTGCTTTCAATAAATAAGCAGTGCTTATTTTGTTCTCCAGAATGCCTGATCAAAAAGCTGTCTTCTCTGGCCATCCAGTGCTTTGTGTTTTGTGGATGACAAAATACCTCACTGATTTACACTGCAGCACGTGAGAGTTTTAGTGAGTTGATGGCTCAATCACAAGCCAGTTTTTATCACTAATGAAAGAAATCATCTACACGATATACAGTAGATCTGTACTTGCCAGGCTTTCCAAACAAGCCAGAAACCTATTCTTTCCTGCTCTTTAAAGAATCCTCTAACTTGTTTTCCTGTAAGGGATAAAAAAAATTCCAGAAACTAAGAGAGCAGAACAGAAAACCTATTTCACTCCTTGGTAGCCTGGAGCTGTAATGCAGCAGAATCAACAGATTTAAAAACAAAAAACTGAAAAGAGAAGGAAAGAAAAACCTTGCTGCTGTAATTTCTATGAACAGTTTTCGATCCTGCCCTTTTTTGTATCTTGTCTTCCTGCACAGAAAAATAAGGTAGCAGAGGGCGCATCTCACCTGGGAGGATCACCCAAGATGCATGTCCTCCTTTGCACAGCAAACAACAACAGCATGGACATGAGTGAAAAATAGTGAAAATCTCCAAGAGCTTCTTGGCAGCAAGGCCAGATGCAGCAAGTAAGTGAGTAGATGGGGAAAGACTGTCTCAAGACTACTCCTGGTCATTCCTTGGTGCAAGCCTACCCAGAGTGAGCCAGTGCAATGCTGCAAGGCCCAGACTATTGTACCTGCTCCAGACAAAGCTGTTGAGCAGCCTCCGGCCAGCGGGGTGCTGGTGCTAACTGGCCCAGCTCAAGTTTAAAGCTCAAGTTCTAGAAACAGCAGTCTCCGCAGTCTTGCACAACCATGATCCATCTCCTCAGTGCAGTTCATCCTGAGCACTGGAGAAGAGCCGTCGAATGAAGCCTACATTATAATAAATCTTTACTGGAAGGGTCTCCCAGTGGCTGTCTCCAGCTTTCTGCAAGGGGCCTGAGCCTCCAGGGCTCCCTACAGACCTCTGCGACTTGTAGCCTGTTCACTGCCTGACCTAATTCTTCTGAACGGCTCACCCATTTTGGCTGACAATTTCCTCTAAATGCCCAGACACCAAGCAATGGAAAATTTCCTTTAAATGCCAGTTAATGAGCAATGGAAAATGTCATCATGATGAAGTTATGCAGGTACTTAAGAGCTCTGCTGGATCAGGCCTTTGTGAGCTACATTATAGTTTCACATTTGATGAGATTTTCTGAGTGTGATAAATAAAATATCATGAAGCTCTGTGATAAGAAAAAAAAAGAGGGAGAGATGTAAAATATTTTTAAAGCTTCTATGGTTCTCAGATGGCATGGTGGAGAGAAAGAGG
>NW_010419320.1:120433-124161 GCF_000710305.1 Buceros rhinoceros silvestris
GAGAATGCGAAAGCATAAACTAGGCTATGCTTGTGTAAATTACTCTGACATTTAATAACTCTCTACTAAAAATTCTCAAGCAAGGCTACTTCAGATATTTTTAAGGTCATGTATCATTTACTGTCTAGGTCAATTTATGCATCAGCAAAAATTGCTGCAAACCCTTCTGGACAGCACTTCAAAAAGAAAAGTATATGTAACTGTTGTGGCCGTATTTTCCTCACCAGTTTCTGCTCTGCAAACATTTCACCTTGGAAAATTAAAGTAACATTCTATAATAAGTGAAATCAGTATGATACTTCAAGGCAAGCCAAGGACAAGCTTTTTAACTATGCTATCAAAACGCTATTAATAAAAGAAGAAATACACACACGATACCCTGTGTTCCCCTGTGGATGGAAAAAAGTTACTGTCCATTAGGTTCACATTTCAGACACCCCCTCAGCTTTTCCTAAGGTCCAAAAGAAGGCAACGTACCTGCTGTTAACTTGTATATACTACCTGAGATCGTATAGTTCTCTATTTTAGTAAACACCCCAAGGCTTCTTAAGAGAATATCCAACTGCCACATCCAACGGCGGGTTTCCATGGTTCTCCACTGCCCCATCCAGCAGCTCCCCGGGACAAGCCACGCTGCAGTAGGTGCTGTTATCTCCTATTGACAGATGTGAAGCCACACACACCAGGATATGGCTACGCGGCACAAGACAGCGCTGCAGAGAAACAGCCAAGCCAGCTCTGAACGGATAAAGGTGGCTAGAGGATAGCGGGTGTCTAAGCCAACACAGTATGTGCCCCTTTGCGCATTCCTGAGCATCACCGAGCCACACTCTCCCAAAACACATCACACGGCTGAGGGCAGTGAGCACCGCACGAAGAAGCACGGCCAGAGACACTTGCTCTCAGGACCACTGGAATTTCCTGAGGACTTCTGCAGAACTGCAGGCCAAACGCAGCAATGCCATAACCTTAGAGATATTTTGCTTTTGCTAACATTTGCTCTTGTGTTTTGCTTTTGTACACGGAGAGACTGTGACCTTTTTATGGAATTTCCTGCAGGTACCTAGTAGAGGTGGCTACTCAGCTACAAATGCTCTTTATTAAACTGTTCCTTCCCTAGCAGAAAAACATCTTTGTTTAAAGCACCATATAATTGTACTGAGTTGTAGAAGTTGTACCCACACCATTTTCAAAAACAAATTATCCAACGAACATATGGCTTGGAGAACTTGTCTTTTCACCTGTCTCAAGTGATCAAAATGCCCCCCCACGTTTCCACCACGGACAAACTCTGAGTGCACCTATGTGTTTTGCTTACTTCTTTTTCAGTGCTTACAAAGAAATCAATTTTGAAATGAAAATGTAGTTTGGGAACAAAAAAGCCTAAGATAGCTCACTTTGAAAATAGCACACGGCATTTAAAAGCATTCTGGAGAAAGGCAGTATTTGTCCAATTAATTTCACTATTCATAATAACTTCCACCCTCTCACAAATCTTGATATTTTCACTGAACTTACTGTTACCGATTTTCCCTTTTTTCCGGCCCTAACAAGAATGAAAGATGAACTATAGCATCAAGTCATTTCTCTCTGATAGTTACACTGATGCAGCTTTTTAGAGATTTTGAAAAACCTCACTGATGATACATCCTCTTTCCAAAATAAAAATGCCCACTTCAAAGCTCTGTGCTCAAAGGACTTGAAAAAGGAGCCTTTTCCACTCTTATTTTCTATGCTCTCACTACACCGACAGGAAAGTCTTAGGAAACTTCTCAAATCTTCCACATTTATTTCATTTTAGATCCTTGTCTCATAAAATGCAGTGAAAAGTTCTCAGGCAGTTTATAGTATTATTAAAAACTAAAATAACTTTATTATTCATTCAATCTCCTCCATTATTTATCCCTCTTGATTTGAAAGTAGGACTCAAGACTGCAGCATCAGTTTGCTGCGTGTCCCTGGAACGCAGCCTCACCACAATTAGCCACTGATCCAGCTGCTCGTACCTCAACAAGGGAACGCCAACTCCCTCCTCCTTGAGGCTACAGCTCCACAGAGAAACCCTTCAACATCACAGACTTCTACCCCTACATTTCTTAACCTAATAAACAGCATCAGCTCAGAACTACGTTCTTAAGCTGCAATGAGATACGCACACATTGATTCATTAGGAAAGTGGTTGGGTTTTTTTCCATCATGAACCTGTTCAGCTTTTCTGTACATTCAGATGATTTTTTCTTTTTTTTTTTGCCAACTTTCGGTAACACAATCTTGCATATGCGTAAATTGATGAAAAAGTTCACTCATGCAGACCTAGATACATGTTAAATGCGCCCTTTTTTTTCCTCCAAGGTGATTTTATTGTATGAGTGAAACCTCACTAATGTGAGGCAAATACATTTTATGAATGAGGTTAGTAAACAATGAGCTCGGAGAAAGGAAGAAATCAAAGGCAGCACTGCAAAATTCATAGTGCTCAGTGAATACGACAGATGTCGCTTAATTGTATTAATTATTGATGACAGTGTTTCAGACTATGCTTGTTAACACAGAGTATGAAAGCAGAGTGCTTTACAGCACCCAGCTGCTAAGAGGTCACTATGAAGTGGTAGGAGACATCCAGGATTTTAGTAGCACTTTCAGTAAGTGTGTTGATGTCACTGTTTTGTTATCCCTGGGGTTGCATCTACCACTGCTGAAAAAGACACTGTTTCTCCTCAGTATCCATTTTAACCAGAAACAACCAGCCAGTAACCTACATTGGCAGGAAGAGCCCAGGTAAGCCGTTTCTGTAGCTGCGCGATGCACTACAGCTGTGAATTACTACACTGCAAACCAGTGGTCACAAACGTCACGTCACGCACGCCTTCACCACACTTCGCACTGATGCACGGACCCACCCGCACTGGTATGACCACAAGGCAGCAGCCGCGGTCACACGCCCACATGGATTTGGGTGCCTAATTCTCGAGCGATTTTTTCAGTCTTGTCTGTGATTTATATTTGATAGGTATGACACAAGCAAGTTCATTATTCAAATGCCACAACTTTGTGTGATTAACTGTGACACTTTAACCAGTTTCCGCTTAATACATAGTACTTAATTTTTTCCTTGTTAAAAAGTCTTCTACTGGCTTTAATTATACTCATGAGAACAGAGAAGTGAAAAAACATATTGTTTGCCTGAGGCCTCAGGTGGAAAGAAAAGTTTTCACGGCTCAGGGAATCACTCTTTGGTGACTTTAAAACTTCTCATACTCCCAATCCTAGACTGAAATCCACCACTCGCATCTTATAAATGAAATGTGATCCCAAAGTACTCCAAATTGATTAAATGAAAAACAGGCAGGCAACCAATATTCAAGCAGTTCACTCCTTGACCCTATACGCTCAGTAGATTATGTTTATACATTTATGTTTAGTGGCTCAGGGAGGAAATATCCACCTTATGATGCAATACATACATATGTTTGCATTTATAGTAAGTAATGATGTAATATCACAGTCCCTCCGGAACCTCACACCAATTTCTTACCTACCAAATCTGGCTTCTGTACGTCTCCCCTTGCCAGCCCCAGTTCCCACGCTGGGCTGAAACAGTTCGTGTCTCTCTGGGTTTGTTTTCGCTTTAAGGACACTCATGCACACCCCTCTCCGGGGCCCCAAGGACCTCAGCAGAGACCCGGGCCGCCCCGGGGCCGGCAGCAGCCAGCGCGGGCTGACAGCCA
>NW_010419321.1:0-374 GCF_000710305.1 Buceros rhinoceros silvestris
CCCTGTCCCCTACCTGCCTTGAAAAGGGGGGGTGCGCTTCCAGGTCTCGGCGGCGCTGAAGGAAGGACAAGTGACTCCGACGGAGCTCTGCCAGAGGTGCCTGTCCCTCATCAAAAGCACCAAGTTTCTTAATGCTTACGTGACTGTAGCGGAAGAAGCTGCTTTGAAGCAGGCTGAAGAATCAGAGAAAAGATACAGAAGAGGTACGACTCGTTGTAATCCATGTTAGTCCTTAAAAAGCGGTTGTGGAGGAGCTCCTGGTGTTAGAGGAAGCGTGTTTGCTCCGCAGAGCAGGTGTAGGTGCACTTCTGCTTTGACTGTTAGGGGACGAGGCTTGCGGTTGAGGTGCAGTGGCTGGACGCTCCTGGGTGTGC
>NW_010419321.1:526-25315 GCF_000710305.1 Buceros rhinoceros silvestris
TGTGCGCTTGGCACCCCGCAGTGTATTCCCTCAAAAACCAGAGGCAAAACCTGGACCAAACCAGGCACTGCAGGTTAGGTGAGGTCGGTGCTTCGTGAACCACACCGCTGCCGCATGCAGTGTGAATTGGTAGCCAGCAGTTACCACAAGCAGGAAGGTGTAGTGGCCTTTTGCGGGCCTGTTGGCTGGGGTGGACAAGTACCCCGCTCACCCTGTCAGGTTTTCAATTAAGAGACCAAATGTGAATAAACTTTGGTAATTGGAGTCATTAGTTGGTGAACAGAGCAGTATTCAGTCCTGTTACCTGTAGCGGTTGGAGGCCTCTCATCCTCATGTTCCTTGGCATGACCCAGAGAACAGAAAAGGGAAGTTTTTACCTAACAAGATGCTTTTGTCCCTTCCTGGGTGACAGTTGCTGCTCTAAGAAAATTGCCAGCCAGAGTGTTTTCCTTCCTGATGTAGGCCTTTAAATTTTTTTTGCTGGGTGGTGGATAATGGATCGCTAAGGTAAGATTTTTCTCTGCTCCAGTAATTTTTTTAGATCACATCCATTGTGCATGTCAGGTAGGCAGAATTTATGGCTCCCAGCCTGGGGATGGAGTAGTTTTAGGCAGCATCTATGGCTGAAATAAGCATCACGTGGTCGTATTTGAAGAGGTGAGCACTCCTTTGAGACAGCTAACCTGTATGAAAGCAGCTGCCTGTCTTGGCTTGGACACAAATGCAGAGCTCTGCTCTGTGGGCCAGGTCTGTTGTGGGCAGAACGTGCAATGCTAGAGTTAGAATGGAAGATGGTTCTTGAAAATGCAACTGACAACCATCAGATGCATTAGATAGCCTTCTGGCCTCCAATAAACACCCAAAGGGACAGATAAAATAAACTGTAGCTGATGAGGAGGCTGTACATAGAGCACACTCTGCTCTGATTGCTGTTGCCTCTGCCATAATTCCTTACGCAGGTCAGCCACTGGGTGCTTTAGATGGAATTCCTGTTGCGGTAAAAGACAACTTTAATACAGCTGGCATCGAGACAACATGTGCGTCAAACATGCTAAAAGGTACAGTAGAACTTTCAAAGTAAAATCAGATCTTGTTTCAGGGCTCTTGCTCTTCTCTTTAGATGGTTTATGGTGTGGAGTCTTCCAGAAATTTAAGTATTTTCAAAAAATGCACTGAGCTCATTTGGGAAAATACGTTTATCTAATTTCTTCTGCCAAGCTCATCCAGTATTACAGACCGTTGTTTTCCTGCGTAAGCACATTATCTCCTTTATTCATGTAGTTACATGTTTTAACAATACAAAGTTTATCGTAGCCCATGTACTACTGGAGAATTGTTCTACAGATCACATTTGGCTTCACGTTACTTTTAGGTCCCCAGAACAGTCAGTACTGTTTCTGTCTAGCAAAATTCAAAGACAGTCTTATTTGTTTTCTGTTCTGTAGATAATTGTTGACTTAAGTAGTTTTGCCCTACAGCTGTAGGAAGAGGAGATATTAACAATTCTTTTCTCTATATTCCTGTTATACAAACACATTCTAGAAAGCTTTTTAATTTTTTGATATTTCCTAAGCTCGTTGTTTCCGCTAACATGCCACGAACATTTTTGAGGCGCTGGAATGTTTTAATAGTAAAAGCAAAAGTAGAAAAGATTTCATATCTTTTTTATTCTGTAAAAACAGTAAACCTGAAAAGTTTTGTAGAAGAGAGCTCAAGTAAATTAGCAGATCCCTCATCTGATTATAGTTTTCTTAATAGCAGAAGAAACCAAAGATGACTTTGCCATTTTAAAAAGCGTTACATTACCTGAGGTGGTTTTCCTTAAGCACACCCTCAGACCCATCGCGACTGATTGCAGCATCATGGCTGAGAGTATGAGGACCTTGGGGGTGGGGTTGGAGAAACCCCTGTCAGTATTCACAGAAAGAACTGGTTGCTACCTAGAATCTCATGTTACCGTCACGGTTCTCATCCTAGTTTATGTAAGGTCCAAGTGGTCGAGGGTGCATGTGTTTGGTCGGAGGACAGCTGGTTAGTATTTCAGCTTGTGGTTAACCATATGCTCCTTTGGCTTGTGGTAACGGGAAATAATTCAAGACAGCTTAGCACTTTTCTGTAAACAGCTGCTTCTCATTTCTTCTTCGTTTAGACAGATCCTGCAAAGTGGCTGAATGCAGTAATTTGCTATCCCTGTGGTAACTTGTTTATGTGAAGTCTTAGCTCCACACTCTAGAAATGTATAATCCAGAATTACGGGGTTCGGAGTTGTGGAGAAAAAAAAAGACATTGCAAACAAAACAGCATTTGGTTTACTTTTGCTCATTTGAAGCAAAATCTTGGCACTGTGAATTGATGATTCTTATGCACAGAAAGTGACAACTTTGATACTTGTAAAAATCAGCTGTATCTCACCGATCACTCTTAATCGCTGTGATTGTTTTCAGGTTTTATCTCTCCTTACAATGCTACAGTAGTTCAGAAGTTACTGGATCAGGGAGCTGTGCTTTTAGGAAAAACAAACCTAGATGAATTTGCAATGGGGTGAGTGATGTTTATTATTTTTAATGTGTGATTGTGTATTAAATAGAATACACGCCATCTGTTCCAATCTACCTGTAATCCTTAACTCCTCTTTCTCTGAGGCTAGAAAATAATGAATACTTACCCGTGAAGAGTACGCAGAGTTGCCTGAATTTATCACTGAGCATTTATACTGTTGTGTAAATTATATAAATGCAGAATTTTATGAAAATAGCGTTTGGCTAGAGCTGTGTATGAGGGGGAGGAAGCCTTTGCAAAAGGCCAAGGAGAAGCAGACTTCTTCCGGATCCAGTAGTGTGTCTGTAGAATTGGTTACACCACCAGTTAATTGTTGTCTTTTTCTTTCCCCTTACTGGTGGTTTTTGCCCTTAGCTAATTATTATCATGCCACCGATGGCAGTTGCTACCTCGGCTCATCAGCCCCTGGAGTAATTTTTAAGAGTAGTCCCTGATTTGCTGCCAACAGGCTAATCTAGAGCAACGCTTTAAATTGCCTAAGCTAATGTTGGTGACTTTCTGTCAGGAGCATATTGGAAAATGCTCTCACAACTTGAATCTCCAGCAAGTTAGTGAAGGCAGCCAAAATACAGCAGGGAACAGCACTGGACCGTTAGGGATGGGAGTTTCTGTCCCCACAGCTGCTGGGTCTGGAAAGGAATGTCTGGGACTTCAGTTACCTATGAGAAACAGTAAGAGTTGTGTTTTGGTTTTGTTTTTATTTTACTTAAACCGAAGACAGAGGTTTGATTGGGAATTCACGTGGATGGAGTGGAAATACTTTGTGTTGTGTTGGGTAAAGTAATTTCTGTGTCAAAGAGACACTCTTCAGAGGAAGAGCAGGGAAAAAGCATGGAAAAAGTGATTATGCAGTATTACAACTCAGTAAAGCACAGAATTCTCTTAAAAAAGCTTATCCCACCGCTGGCCTCAGTCTGTTTGCATGGTCACTTATGCTGGCACCGGCATGGCTGCATCATGAGCTTGATCAGGGAGGATCCGGCTCTAAAGTAATGGTGTCTCAATAAGGTTAGTTTTCAGCTGCCCACTGTCTGAGGATTTGGGTAAAAACACTGGCACCCTGGAGTCTGGGGGATTGTGGGGTGGAGGTTGTGAGGAAGGAGGAAAGTACCCCCCTACACCCGTTTCTGGTGGCAGCTCAGACTTAGGTGACCACAAGCTGACTGAAACCGTTTCTGAGAAGCCAGTCTGGCACTCTGAACCAGAAAACTGCGGCCTCAGGAGAGGGCCACAGGGTAATAGTGTGTTATTTACAGAGAAGTGCTTGTTTCTGCTATTGCAGGGCTTCCTCCCGCCCCCAGCGTGGTTTTCCACAGGGCTGTGGGCATCTTCTTTTGCATTTTTCCAAACACAGCATTAGGAAGCCAGAAAACCTTTATTTTGAAGATGCGCAGCTTCACTGTTATGTAGCTTTAATCAGTTTTATGTTGGTTTTTTTTCAGTGGCATCAGCAGAAATTAGAAAGAGGTACAAGTTCAGGTTCCGTGTCAGGGATTGAGATCTGTAAACTCTACAACTCTGTGTTACACTGTTGAAGTTGACTGCACAAGGATTTACATACGCCAGTCTTTTTGTGTCAAAATTGAGTTTTGAAGGATGAGGGATAGAGAGAAAACCCTGGTGAATGCAGTGTGTCACCTGTCGCTTCTGTCTGTATTTGTTCTGTCTGACTATCCTAGATCTGGGAGTACGGATGGGGTATTTGGACCAGTCAGAAACCCCTGGAGTTATTCAAGACAGTACAAAGAAAAATCTATCCCAAAATCCCGTTCTGAGGACAAAGAGTCTCACTGGGTAATAACGGGAGGGAGCTCAGGAGGCAGCGCGGCTGCTGTGTCATCTTTCACATGTTTTGCGTAAGAGACTTGTTAAAATTGTTTTTTATTAAATGTCTCAAAATATGTTGCAAAGTTTTAATTTTATAGTTTTCTCATAATCTAGTTTGAAATGGGAGGGTTATTTGCACTGGCTTGCAAAAACTTATTTCAGCATCCCTAGTTTATTTGTGGCATATCACAAAGCCAGAAAGAATCCATGTAGGCAAATTTAGGCTTATTAATTTTGAGTGTAATTCCGCTTACTGATATGACCACTTTGCCCTGCATGAAATAGAATTACCGCGGCAGTAATGGAATGGCAGTTTTATTGTTGTTCCCACATACTCTGTTAAAATTAACACGGAGTTTGTGACACATTCTCTTCTTCACTAAATGCGTTGCACAAATACAGCAGATGAGGAAATCCCTTAAGTTTTAGCGGTATCATAATCTTTCTTCCCCTCTGTTTTTATAGCAGGGTTATGTAATAATACAAGAGATTCGGGATCTAAAACCTTTTGGATACCTTAACAAAAGGATACACAGATACGTACTACAGAGATACTTACTTATCTGGTTTAAAAAGTTAGAAGACAGTTTGAGTTTTGTTTTGTTTTTTCTAAATAAATTTAAACAAGCCGCAGTATTTTTTTTTCTACAACAATTACCTGCAAGGAATGGCAACGCATCATTTAACAGATCTGTTGTCTGCACTGTCTTGCCCATCCAACTGTTAAAAGGTCTGATCCTTAAAACTTTACACCTTGCTTTTTATGTAGTGTTTAGAGCTACGTAGTGGAGCACATTTTATAGAAGATTGTTTCAGTTGTGCTCTTAACTGGAAGGTGTTTAAGAATGGTCTTTAGTTACTGTGTCCTTGTTTACCCATAGACTATATTACAAGCATTTATTGTTAAAATATTTGCTGCTAATGTTGGTTACAGCTTTTTTTGAAAAAAAAAACAACAAAACCACCTCTGTATATAAACACCAATTTATTATTTTATGATTTTTTAAATGATACCTCTCTTTATCTCGTTGCCTTTGGCAGGATGTGGTATGCTCAACATTTTAATACTGTTGAAACTGAACTCAGTGCAGCCATTCCCAAGGACTGCTGGTCCTTGTCCTGAGCCAGAATGGCCTGATCCTGATACCATCTGGCACCTTCTCTTACGTTGCTGGGTGTGCTGCACTCCCATTTTGCGCTGCTCAGCACTTTGTCAGGTCAGGGAGGCTTTTCATCCAGCTATTTTATTGCCCATAACCGACTGTACATCCACTCTATTAGTTCGTTTCAGGCATCAGGAATGCTGCCAGTCTTTGTCTTTTCAATTTGATATTTGGATGTACAGAAATGCTACAAAACCGAGGATGGTTTATATCAACACAAAACCTTTGCAAAAATTCCACTTTAGCGAAGTCAATTGAATTGGTTCAGCCATCTCAGAAACAGATGCCTGTGAGAAGTCACACATCCACTTCAGTAAAAGTTATACCTTGTTCTGAAGTCTAATTTATTTTTGGCAAAGAGTTGGGTGGAAGCTGTCTTATTTTTTTAAATGGTGCTTGAGTTAGAATTATTAAAAACAAGAGAAGAGCAGATTTTGTTTCCATATGAGTTTCCAATTCCATTACGATTTTGGAAATAAAAATTTCAGTTTAGAAAGAACAAGGCTTCACCTGTGAAAGAGCAAAACAAGAAAAAGTACCGTGTTCTAAAAAGGCACCTACGCTGCTGTAGATCGGGAGTTCTGATACTATGGTTTGTAGGTTTGGAAACAGGGAGAACATCCTGGATTTTGAAGTATGCCCTGTTGTTGGAGGCAAAAAGTGTACTGGGTTGCTATTCCTTTGAATACTGGAAAATGGTACTTCCCAGTGTATTGGCCACTGAATAGGAAAGGGATCAATGTCTGGAAGTCATACTCTAAAGTCACATGAGACATATCTTTCAGAGTCTGCAGAACTGGAACAGACCAACAGAGAAGGCGGATGTAGATATTCCGGGCTATATTCAGAGTGCCTAAATTCTGCCTGTCTACCTCTGCTTTGTGGAGAGAACTGGGCTCTCCTGCTGGCTGATTCAGAAGCCCTAAGAAAAACAAGAGAGTAGAAAAAAAATGGCAGATATAGGGAGCAGGCTGAAATTTAGGCCGTGTGATGATGACTTCTAATCTGGAAACAATTCACGCATTTTTAAATCCATGCGTCTTAAACTCATACATTTTTATTATTTGGAAACGTTTTGAATTATTCTACTAATGACAATCCTTTTGAAACCATAGAGCTTTAGGGTCAGACACAGGAGGATCTACCCGAAACCCTGCTGCTCACTGCGGTGTAGTAGGTTTAAAGCCAACATATGGACTGATCTCTCGCCATGGTCTCATTCCCCTAGTGAACTCCATGGATGTGCCAGGAATCCTAACCAGATGTGTGGATGACGCAGCAGTTGTGTTAGGTATTACTACTTCATATGTCCTTGTATACAACATACCTTTGTTTACAACGTTGTCTCAAAACAAATTGAATTCTGGCTCCGCAATGTACATTTTCCTGTTCTTCATATGTCATGTCATATTTCAGGTTCGCTTGCTGGACATGATCCTAAAGACTCTACCACAGTTCAGGACAACTTTAAGCCGTTTGAACTACCCAGTGTGACTGACGTCAGCAAGCTCTCGATAGGAATTCCAAAGGTAATATTAAAATTCCATCTGTAACAGCAAATGGAACACCTAAAAAAAAATATTTGTGTTTTGTCCACTACCTCCCAGTCTCTCGTGGTGTAAAACAGTGAAGACAGTAGAGGCAGGTCCTGGAAAAGAGCAGAATGTGCTCTGCTGCCTGTGCTGGCGATTCGGAGTGAGCGTGTGCTAATGCTTCATCTAAAACATTTTGTCGTTGATGTGGGAAGCACTGTCAGGGAAACGGGGAACTTCCATTCTTGGTTCTGTGTTGCTCTTTCATCAGTCACCTGTACAGACTCAAACAAGCTGCCTGCTCATACAGTGAGGATAGTACTGGCTTGCGCAGTGCTTTGAGATACTGGTCTAGATGGCACTGTGTTAATACGAAGCAGAATTTTAAAGTCTGTCGGGTGGCACAAGGAGCTGTGATTTGCAGAGCTCTAATGGGGATTGAAAGACAGCTGTAACCTGGCTTCTGATGCATGCAACTTGTCATTTAGGCACATTTGGGACTTCAGCCTGTTTTTAACTGGCTGTTTTAACTTAGCAAAGGCTCTGCCTTTGAAGAGGCAACATGAATAACATTTATTAGTTTGATGCAAAGTATTTGATCCTGTGCTAGGACAGGTATACCAAAAGATTTAATTTGGAGAACAGGTATGTCCACTGACCAATTAATGATTCAGGATCTGTGGCATGCAAAGCATGTATGCCTGGAGAATTCAATAGCTGCATACTGTTTAGATTTTGATATATCTCAAATAATGATACTGACTAATTATTCATACCCTTTGGACGGTTATTTTCTACTGCTACAGATTATCCTGAACAGATAGAGGCATATTTTAAACACGGGTCATAGATACTCACAAATCAGACAGTATTATGAGGTGGGTTAGAACTAAAGCAGGCATCTTCAAAAATAGGGCATTTCAATAGAATATCTTTAACTTTGCTCTTGAACAACCCCTTGACTGTAGTTTTTCTTTGGAGGGTTGTTTTGTTTGTTCCCTGTCAGTTGGCACTGATAAGCTGTGGCTATAACAGCCCTATTACGGCTTAAACCCGACGAGTCTCTACCCACAAACTGCAGAATAGTGCAGCATAGTCACCATGAATACAGAAGTGAGTGAGTTGCTGGGCAGTTTCTCCATCTGTGGTATGAGGGTTGATCTTACTGAGAACATAATATTCTTAAGACAACTGAATCCTGTTAATTAAATAGTGCTTGATTGTATAATGTTTAGTAGATGCACAAAGCTTTAGTAAGTACTTTGAATCTTATAGTGGTGTGGTTTTGGTTGCCATTCGAAATAAACCAGTATGTAAAAATCACTGCCTGTCTTGTTTTTCTCTAAGGAATATCATGCACCGGGCCTCTCCAGTGAAATTCTGTCTGTCTGGGCAAAGGCTGCCGATCTCTTTAAGAATGCAGGTGCTAAAGTAATTGAAGTGAGTCTGCCACACACTCGATACTCAATTGTCTGCTATCATGTGCTCTGCTCAGCAGAAGTAGCATCAAACATGGCCAGGTTTGATGGACTGCAGTATGGTAAGGCCTTTGAAAAAACTTTTTTTCTCAGACAATGGAAACGTTGCTGGTTGCCATTAAAAATTACTGGTTTTAATAGATACACTTTTTATGGTTGAATGTTTGGTGTTATTTCCCCACAATGGAAGGGAGTAAAAACCCTCTCCAAAGAAAAAAGAGTTTAAAAATATGTATTTTAATATATTTCACTTCCAGACAGAACTCTAAGTGTCTGAGCTTAAAATCTGTTTAATATTTCTGTAATAAAACAGGAATATTCGTTGTCATTTTTCCAGAATAGTAGTATGTCAGACTGCAGCAAACAGGGGACTTCTGCATTACGATGTCTGACATTACCTTATGTTGTTAAATCTTCAGGGTTATTATAAGTATTGATTCCCAAATCGGATTTTCTTTCCAGGACACCGTTCTGATGTGAACGAGTCCACAGAAAGTATGTATGCTGCCACACGACGAGAAGGCTTTAATGATGTTGTAAGAGGACGAATTCTATCAGGAAACTATTTCTTGTTGAAACAGTAAGCGGAACATCTTGAATCTCAAATTTGCCAAGTTTAAGCAAATGGTGATTAATTGTTCGTATGGCATGAGAAAAAGTTATAGATGGTTGTATTATTATTATTATTGCTTTAGCTCTATAATACCTAGTGAACTGTTAATAATGAATGAAAATGTTTTTCCCTTAGTCTTAGCAGTGAGCCTCCCAAATTTAGTAAGTAAAACAACTTACTGATCTTTATTTTCATGGCCCTACCCCCCTGTGGGCGTTATTGGCACCCATTAATTGAGCCAAAATCTGTCCTGTGTTACCACATTGAAATCATATTGAACCATCACTGTCGCAGTGCTCAAAGTTCTGCAGCTGTTGATCTCGTTAAAGCTGCACAGTAAAACTGCTGGTACCTGGTAGCGGGCTCTCCCAGAGAAAGTCGGAAGGTACAGCGATTAAATTGACTATTGCTCTTCACCTCGGTGAGAGGAAGGCACTGGCAAAGGTACTGATGTCTTTACAGAAGGCAAGTTTTTATCCAGCTCCTGTAGAGAAGCTGGTGCATGGATCAGTTTGACTCTTTTCGTTAGTTTTAACTCCTCATCCAACACTCCTAATTAACGTTAGTAAAACTGCTGTTTTCCTTGGTCTTAATTTGTTCACGTACTAACAGAAATGTGAGTCCTGTGATCAGGCTGCAAGCAAGTGCGCTACAGAAAGAGCTCTGTCAGCAAGAGTATTCATCAGACGTGACTTCTGGTTGCTCGCAGAGACAGGAATGTTGTCAGTATGCAGCAACCAGCTTTTACGGAATGCCAGTATTCCTGCCAAGTGTGCTCCTTCTGTCCACAGCTGTCCAGATCAGCTCTGCCGAGGCTGCTTTCAAATTCGTGTGGTTCACTCCTCTGTGAAGGGATAGCCAACTGGCTTCCATCGAGAGCGAACGGGAGATTCCCGTTCCTGTCCGCAGTGAAGTCCCTTTGAAGAACAGAACCCAGCATTCAGAAAGCATTCTTAGAATGAATAGTGGAGAAAAAATAGCACTCTCTTTTTAAGTGTTGCATTTTACATGTTTTTATCTTGCTTTTGAAATCTGTAAACTAGGTTGTTCAGAAAGCAATGGAAACTTGTCAACATTGTATCAGAATTAACAGTGTTTGATTTAACAGTATTTTTCGAGTTGTTTTTAAACCCAAAATAGTATCTTCAGCTTAAAATATTGTTTGAGGTCAGTTTTGTTCCCTCTGCAGTTTTTTGGAAGTTAGCAGCTAGGATGATTTCAGAAGTTGTTACAGAAAAAGGGCTAATTCCCATGATAAAACTTCTTAACTTGAATCTGCTCTCTGTTATTAACTATAAAAAATCTTCACTGCAGTTTTTCAGAAGCATAATTCTTTACATTACTCTAACAAAGTGTCTTTTATGCAATTTCAGTCGGGTTTTTTTTCTGCAAGCACTCTGGCACTTAGCAGTTGTTAATACCCCTTTTTTTCTTTTTTAGAACAGCCGTGGTTTTAGATGGCAATTACTTTTGAAGCTGAACTTCTCTGAATTTTAAGGATTCCACATTTACCAGTTTAGCATAAGAAGTTAAAAGGAACAGTAGACACAAAGCTGAGTAATTCGTTTCTGCTTCAGAATTGTGTGGAGACAGTTTAGAAGTCCGGAGGCCACATGGAGCCTCCACAGACGACGGGACTTTTTCACATGCTTTAACTATCTTGCTATGTTGAACCCTAAATGGTTAATCCCTGTTTTCCAGGCCTGCTTAATTCTGTATTGTTTCTAGGCTTTGCTGTGCTGCCCTGCAGTGAAATTTAATACATGGTTTAGTTTCAGAAAAGTAATGAAAGTGATTGTTTGATTTTTGTAGTTAGTTATTGTAAACTTTTGGGTTTTTGTTTTCCGTTCACCTTTCTTCAGCAGTCTGCCCTCATCTCTTCCTCCCCTGACAGCCTCACTGCTATGAGAGCGTACGTGCCATGTCTGATGGCTAAGCTTCTGGCGTATCAGAAACTCAAGTACCAGGGTCAGTCTTTTAACCAGAAGGAATACTGGCCTTGTCTTTTTTGCAGTAACTAAGAAGCTAAGTTCTGTATATTTGGAATTAATGTCAGGCCCTCGTGTCCATATTTCTTTCTAGGAACTACGAGAATTACTTTATCAAGGCACAGAAAGTCAGACGTCTCATTGCCAATGACTTTGTGAAGGTTTTCAGGAGCGGTGTTGATATTTTACTCACTCCTACCACTCTGAGTGACGCAGTACCATATGTGGAATTCATCAAGGAAGACAACAGAACCCGCAGCACGGAAGATGACATCCTAACGCAGGCTGCAAACATGGCTGGTGAGTAAGGACAGGAATTCAACTGTTCCTCCCACCTACTCGTTTTTAATGTCGATTCGCTTCAGCTATTCAAACTCTTCTTTAGGATCAAGACGTTTCACCTCTGCATTGTAACTCCTGCAGTGATAACCAGGTGCAAGGATAGCTTATTTATTAAATGCTGTAAAATGTAAGACTAGACTTTAAAATGAGGCACCTTGGGGCTGCAGGTAAGATGAATCTATTCAAGTTCCAAAGGCCAAAATCTCCTGCTTAGGAGAGTTTGATTCTCTTTTCAGAGGATGCTGTTTCCTTAAATCACTCCAATTTCTTGCAATCCTGTAGCAGTATCCTTAGTTCATCGACTGAAGTGATTCTAATTAGTCTTCTTCCTTTACATTTTTTTTTTTTATGGTTCTCTTAGGATTGTTAGAAAAATTACTCCAACTGAATTTGCTTAACAGTAAGTCTTTGCATCTGTATCTGTTTTTCTTTCAGGACTGCCAGCTATAAATGTTCCAACAGCTCTTTCAGAGAGAGGCTTGCCAGTTGGGCTTCAGTTCATTGGACGTTCATTCCAAGAGAAGCAGCTTCTCACTGTAGCCAAATGGTTTGAAAAACAAGTAAAATTCCCAATGATCCAGCTAGAAGAAGTGAGGAAGCATGACCATGGTGTCTTTCAGCATCAGAAATCTGCTTCTCTCTTATAACATGAACTTGCTAGTCAGCTAAAGCAGGAAAGCTGTGGGGATGGTCTAAAAATGTATTCCTGCAGTTAATTCTTTTTCAGGAATAATAATCCATTTTAGGACGACCATATGCAGTAACGCAGGATGGAATCATGACAGTTTGTTACTGTGTAATTAAGGCAAAATGAATCATTAGGTAAACATGTCTGTGAACCATTTCTAACTGATATTAAAAACACCAAGTTGAAATAATGTACCTTATGCCCGAAGAGCTGCTTTTTGCCCTCCCTGGAGGGTGTGTAATGTATCTGGCCCATTAAAAAGCCAACCTGAACTTCCATGTGATAATTGCATGGTTGCCAAAGGCCTCGGTTTCCTTCTGGAGCGTAGATGTCTGTAGCGGCAACAGCTAGACAAGCTGTAATGAAACAAGGGCGTGGGGGATCTGTTCACCAACAGGTAAATACAACAGGAAACAAGGGACTAACACATAGATAGAGCATTAAACGGAGCAATCGAAAAATCCCTACTGTAGCAAACTCAGGCAGGAGGTGAAGTAACCCCCAGGTTTACAAACCATGCAGATTACTCTGGTTACATCCATTGTGAGAATGGTGAGTTCCAGATCTCTTCTGGGGAAAATGGCTAGTGGTCCTTGAGTAGTTACTTTCTTTTTCCTTTATTACTGTTCTTTATAATCAGCACTTGACATGAATACTTACTGAGAAAGAAATCACCGTCTTCAGTTCTATCTCCCCATAAGAGTAAGACCACCTGTTCCTTCATGGACAGTCATTCAACACAATGGTAATTTGAAACAAATTTCCAAACCATAACGTTGGTAGACTGGAAGACCTACTAAAAAACCGGGTTTGAATGTTGCAGTTTCTATTTTTCAAAATCTGGTTTGCTTTCATAGTCTACAGTGTGCACAGATGTAGAAAGCATAGGGTGGGGAAGATGATTGAGAGTTGTCCGGCACAGTAATGGGTAGAATCTTCCTGAGTTATGTCTTGTCTTACAGGTGACAGTACAGTCTATGTATATATAAAAAACCCCCCTATTTCTAAAAATTGCAAATGGATTGGTGAATTTTTCCCCACCCCAAGGTGAGCTATGACAAAACATTTTCCACGGGATTAAAATGGTATACAATTAAAAATCCCTTATGACTAAAACTTAAAAAGTAAAATTAAATTTTTAATTTAAATGTTAAAACCAAGGTACACCTTGATAGAACAAGCATTCAGGGAACTTGTTTTCACTGTTCCTGGGCAGTGATGAAGTGGGGACCCCAAGAGGTGGCTTTCACTGTTGCCTTGTTCAGTAATCGGGGTATGTGCGAATCATCCTGTCGCGCTGTGTGTGCGTCTGGTCTTACAGCAGCTTGCTGACCAGAGCTCTCAGTGCTGTTGTCCGTTATCCAGGTTGGAATATCCGGGTACATACCTGGAATACCTGCTCTTTGCTTCTTCGTCCGAGTATTACAGAAGAGAGCAAGCAGCGAATTGCGCTCTCCTCTGGAAACGAGTTCTGGACTGACACCCGGCCCAGAGAAAGGCACCTGCTTATGCCTGGCAAGCTTTTTCTGTAAACGTCACCTCGTGTTAAGAGAAGCTGATGGCACAACTGGATGAAGGCAAAGCCCCACTCCATGTTAGCAGCTAGAGGAGAGGGGTAGGTGAAGGGGAATGGTTCTCATACCGCACTACTACTACTACTTTGTTTTTTTTAAAGCAGGGCTCTGATTCCAGTCCTCAGCATCCTCTAAACGAGCGTTCAGATGACAGAGAAGTTGGCTGTTCTGACACACATCCGTCAGAGTTTATTCTGTTGGTAGATTGATTTCTGAGCGTAGACTAACTGTGCAGTGAAATAAGCAGTGAAGGTACAAACCATCCATTCTGCAGTTCTGAACAGCATCGTGGCATTTATGACTTCATGCTGGTGGAGTGGAGACCACCCATCTTTGAGTACAAGGTTGTAAAGGCTTGAAAACAAAATTCCTGGGTAGATATTAAATCTGGGCCATTAGATTCAAGGCAGTCCCAGCAAGGCTTCTGTCCTGCTCCCCCCGCAGCTGTCTTGTGGTTTTGGAGACCACACACCTAATGCTCTCTCTGCCCTCCCCTGTGTTGTGCTGGACTCTCACCAAGCCAGAGGCGGGAGCCTGGGAACCAGTGTGGTCAAGCCACTTCAGGATGTAAGCGGGAGTTCCTCAGGTTGTGCAAGTGGGTGTCTAAGAGACTTCTACTGTCTTCATATTAGAAACCATTCTGAGGTAGTTGACTCTGGGCCCCTCAGCAGTTCTTGAAGTAGCTTAACACCCCGGGTTACCTGTGGCTCGATACAGCAGTTGTGAGGGGCATATCTGAGCAGGGCTTTGTGCAGCTGCTACCAGCGCCAAGTCTTGGCTCCAGAGTTCTAAACAGTGAAGTTTCTATGACGGATAATTAGCCCCTCTAAACCTCTTGTTACAGAAGTAGAGGAATTCCAGGGAGCAGGAAGGTCAGGGGGTAAAAAAAAAAAAAGGAAGAAACCCCCTCCCTATACAAGCATGTTGTACAACTACTTTGAAAAACAATTCACTGTCATAATAGAGTTGGAAGTTTTATGGCGTAGCCACAGCAGGGGGTAGGTGTAACCTCAGCACACAGTGAACCCGCGTAACTCCAGTGTTTCCTGAAGGACTTTTAGCAAACAAGCAGCTGCTTAAATGTTTGGGGTGCAAAATCTTTTCAGGTGATGAGAAACTGTGTAGTGGAAAAGTTATTTTTGAGAAGAAAATGGATAAGAACTTTTGCTTAAGTTTTTAAGTAGGAGTGCATTCTGATGTATACATACAGGTCATACCCTCCTTATGTCAGACGCGTGGTAAGGAGAAATGCAAAGCAAAATTTAACCTGACTTCTGCTACTTCTCTATCACTGCATTTCTCGGTTTTCAGGTGCTTAACAGTCACTGCATTGTAGCTTCCCCTTACACAGTGCAGGTCACTTCTCCGTTGCTTTTGTGATTCACCTAGGAACCAATCTGCTGGAAAGCTGCAAGGGAGAACAAGCCTTGCAGCCTACCTGAGGTGTCCAGGGTCCCCCTGCCTTCAACTCTCCCCCCCCCGAATACTGAGGGCAACTGAAAATGGATGAAGAGGAGTGCACAGCCTGTCTAAATATCACTACTGTGCTGACGCAGCAGTCACACTTCATGTTACACTGATGCCACAATGCCACCAGAGAGGACGGGGAAGCAAAAAAGTCAGAGAAGCAAAAAAATGTGTATCTAAGCTTGTTATTTTTCAGTATCTCTCTCACATAAAGAAGGTATCAAATTACAGGAATGTTAGAAAGAGGCAGGAAATTGAAAAACACTCACAGTCACCTTAATTGGTGTTCCACACCTTTGCTTGACTAATGTCCAGATGCAATTAAGGGATTCCAAGCTAATCTTCTTTTTCATAAGCAGAAGAAAGGTATGGGCATCCTCCTGTGCTCGCGCTTGAACAGCGATGAAAGGTGTCTTTAGCTCGGCGGAGAAAGCAGCAGGAGCCCAGGCAGGCGGCTTTGCCTGGTCCGGTGCACGGTTTATAGCCTGGGCTGCGGCCCCATACCTGTGCAGTAAGGGGTAAGTGCTGTCGAGGGTGGCAAGCAAATGCTGCAGCACAATATGCCGTGAAATGGACTTCAGAGTGCTGAGAACTGCGGGGTTTTTAGCTAGAGGGACTGTTCTTCATGTCACTGTGTTGGTCAGTGCATGGATTTGTGTGGCCTGCCTTGCAGCAGTGACTGTGACATATGGTGGACAGGTTGCTGTCACACATGCTGGCTCAGACACCCGAGACCCCCTGAGTTAGATGCCCCTCTTCAGGGAGGGTGCGTGGTGGTGGGAGAGGAAAAGGGCTTGGAGTTACAGGACAGCGGGAAGACTGGCTGAAAGGCTGCTGGAGGAGGCTGTAGAAGATGCAGCAATAAGGGAGCAGGAGCAGACGGGGTAGGTGATCGGTACTGACTGGCAGCAGCCGGGTACCCACCTGCAGTGTGCTGTGAACTGGCAGTGCTGGGTTGCAGCTGCTCTTTGCCAACGGGGAAACAAGCTCCTGCACTGCAGTGTGTGAAGTAATAGCTCTAGGCACTCCTTTGTGCCGCCCAAGACGTCTCAGCTTGGGAAGAGACAGGGAGAAGCACACAAAGGTTGTCTAGGCAGCCTGCGAAACACCAGGAGGCAGAAAACACACAGAAGAAGGGAAGGATTAAGTGTCATAGAAACTGGTAACTCTTTGAAGAAGCCAGAGACTCAGAAGGGGAAGCTTGAAGAGGTAATGGCCATGGGGTTGAGGAAGCAGAAGTATTCTGATGAAAGAGGTGCCCCAGCCTCTTGTTCCCAAGTTGAAGTCTTTGGAAGTGGGTACATTTGTGAATTGTACCTCTCTGACCTAGAGTCAGCTTGATTTAGTCCAAGACCTGAGTGCCACGGTGCTTAAGACTTGCCTTTGTAAACTTTTTATCCCAAATGAGCACTATTCGGGCACACAATGCCTGGCACAGACACACATAATACGTGCTTAACACGGCTCAAAAGGAAAACAGTTATTCACAATATACGTCAGGAAGCCTAGGAACACACTGCGAAAGGGACCTTGTGGGCTCCGTTTCTCTCTGCTGGTAACTGTTTCTTACAGTCGTCTCCATAAATGTATTGAAATCTATCTGAAGAGTATTTTGATTTCTTTCTCTATCAGTGTTCCAGAACCTTTTGTTAGAAACTTTAATCGCAGCCAAGGCAATGTTGTTCTTTTGTTTAAACACGCCTTCTCACTCTCTGTGTTTAATTCACTCGTATTTATTGAGCGCGGTTGCATCCTTCCTTAGCCTTTATTGTGCTAGCACTAATCAGTCAAGCTCTCCCAGTTTACTCCTGTGTGTTAGAGTGCTCTGTGCTGATCCCTGTAGCAGTTCACTGCACCTGCTCCAGCTAAAGCCATCGGTCTTCCAGCACCGGTGGTGGCTATTGTAAACACAATTCCAGGTGCAGCTTTAATATTTCCGCACCACTCCTGCAAAATTCCTCCCCAGAACACTCTGAAATCACGCTTGTCTTTTACTCAGCCACGTTACACCACGCCAGCAGCTCAAAGCCAATTTATGATTAACCAGCGCGCTCGGGGCTCTCCCTGTCCCCCGTTGTTTTCAATGGATAAGCATTTCTGGTATGAGCCGCAAACTCATTATTAAGCCTCCAGGTTCGTGACCCTGCACTCCTCCTCGTTCCTGCTGTTCAAATTATTGGTCTTTTCCAGTTTTTCCTGTAGAGTCCCACTCTCCGCTGTTTTCGCAGTGACTCCCAGCTTCACGTTGTTAGAAACAAGAATGTGTCATGCGAATAATTTATTGCCATAACTTGACCCTCATTGCAATCATTTTGCAAACTGTTGTTGCAAGCGGACTTAGAGGATAAAATCCAGCTTCTCCTGTATGGCTTCTGTGAGCCTCACCTCTGCCATGATGATTTGTGACTCTGCAACCCCCTGTTGACCGCGGCTAGAGACAGGCTGAGGCGCTGCAGCCACCCTTAACAAAACCTTGCGGTTTTAGTCCTCGCTCTTTCGGTAACGGGCTTGCTTTGAAGGCTACAAGCAAACAGAGCCCTGTTGCAACAAACACTGTGCAAAGACATCGAGAAAAGAACCTGAGCCTGAAAAGAGCTTGCGTCTATTGTGCGTCTGTCCAAAAACCCTTATAAAAACAACAACAAAGCAGCCACCCCGGTATAATAAGCTATTGTGAACAAGAGCTGCCTTTTTGCTTTGTATCCACGGCGCTGGAAACATAAGAGCCTGAATGAGCCTCTCTCGGCCGAACAATGGAAACATGCTGAATCACTAAAACCGAACCTTCAATAGGCAAAATGCAGCCTTGTCACTAAGACAAACTGCTCTTAGCAACAATGAGGCTTAGGACAGCTTGTATGGAGCCGACACGGCTCTTGTACGTCGGCTGAAGTTCATCCAGAGTTGAACAGGGAGGTATCCAGATGGTCAGTGCAACGGGGGCTGGGGGGAGCGTGGAATCTTGTTTAAGGCTTGGAGCGGACAGGATAAACCATGAAGGAAAATGGCGTCATGCTTAGGGAAGATGTCACTACTTCAAAATCATATTGTAGTCATAATACTTTAGCAGTTATTAACTCAAAGAAACAGAAGGAAAAGCAAAATTGTATTGCAAAGTTTGTGCTGTGCTTTTTTTCAGACAGCATGTAAAACAATGCCGTTTCGTTCATCAAAGAAAACATCTAACTTCACCTATTCGAACAGACAAGCAACAAAACCCTCTATTGCAGCCCTGGTCAGGAAGGCGACAGACAGGGACACGTCCACGTTGTTGAACAGAGCTGTTAGCTACGCTTCATTCTGGATCTTCCATTTCAGGTCGTATTTGTGCCTGTCCCTCACACTACGCAACCACGCCGACGGTGAAGACCTTGCCGATGCAGCCTGGCTCAGGGAGAGCACAAACTACCTCAGAAAGTCTTTCAGAGAGAGGGGCACCAACTCCGAGTCCATCTGCCGGCTCCCAGGGCCCCCAGCCTGTCTGCTCTGCAGACGAGCGGTGGTGGGAAGGTACTAGGCTCCGTCAGCTTGGTCACACAAGTGAGAGAGCGTATGTAGGAGGAAGAGCTGCCCCTGAGAGGACTGCCCGCTGCACCAGGGAATAGGCTGTCTTCGGGGAGACGTGAAGGCAGACCTGGTGCCTCTCCAGAAGTGCTGGCCCATAGGAAAGCTAAGACCAAGTTTAGGAGGGGGGCATTTCTTTTTAATGGATCTGTACTTACAGTTTTCAGGCATAGCAATGATAATAATTGTCAGGATTCTTAGCCCTCAAGGACTCAATGATAAACTTGTGTTTCTTCATTTCCCATCCCAGTCTTGAATCAATCACAAGGTTCAAAGCACCCACAGTGGCACGCACATGGCGAGCGGGAGGAACACATAAAAGCCACGAGGACTATTGAAAAGCCACGAGGACTACGCAGCTGAGGCCGTAACACATCCCAAGGCATGAGGTCTGCCCTGGGGAATCTGCCTAGACATCCTCAGGGAGAAACAAGGACCCAGCTCTGCTCATGCCCGTTTCATTTGAGACTTAAAGCATCCAGCTGACAGAATCGCCCTCAAAGCCAAAAAACATTCACTCTGTGTTGCAGCCAACACAGCTGCACGCCTTTGCCGTGAGACCTGCTCACTTGAAGGCAGCCGGCAGGACCGGCACATCCTGGCAGGAGGAACTCACACACCAAGCAAATAGGCTGTACTGATCCTTGGCCAAAGAGAGAGGAGATTACACCTCCTAGGATGTCTCCTGGGCGGGGAGGAACTCAGTGAAATACAGTACTTTTAGACAAAAATACTCTTTGTTTTGTCCCCAGAATATATTCTGAGACATCGCAGGTGTGTTTCTGCTTTTCTTGAAAATCAAATTCCCCTCTTCTAGTACATGGTACAAGAGGAAAGGATGATGATGGGGAACCTGTAGCGTCCCTTAAAAAATCGAGACAAAATGTAATATCAAAGGAGAAAAATATTTTCACAAGTCAGCAGAATGCTCTACAGCATTTGCTTTTCCAGCACAGCTGCACTTGCAAACAGCCTGGTGAAAGGGAGGTGTGCTGCTCCAGTGCCCTCATCTCAGTGAGACATAACTGGGGTGCTGAAGGATCTAACATGCTTTGAACCTGTTGAAAAACAGGCTTCAGCTGAACCTGCAATGAACTAACACCCTAACTAGGGGTGATAATTAATTATAAGTGAGATGATAATTAATTATAAGTGAGACCCTAAGACAAGTTATGGCACAGAGGAACTTCAGGGAACCATCACTCTTCTCTGTGCAAGAGCTCCGTGCAGAGCACCTCTGACTCCTGGCCTTCCAGTCTGACACTTCATTTCCACTAAATTTATACCATTTCAAAACGACGTTTCCTAAAGAATTTGGCCAACAAACACGGAATTTGTTGATAGACTGGAGATGGAAAGTAAGAAAAGTAAGTAAGTAAGAAAGAAGAAAACCGATTCTCCTTGCTGTAAATGAAATGGATGTGCTGTTGTTAAGAAGAGACATCATTAAACAGTAACGTTCAAGCTTGTCTAACAAAGGTGTTCAAAACTTCCTCCTCCTGCCGTTCTTGGCTCTGGAAGCGCGGACATCCCCTAAACCATCGCCCGTGGCTGTCATCATGAGCAAACTGGCTGAACGCGCATCTCATTTCCGTGCAGTCTCCTATTACCAGAGTGAATGTGCTATGGAATTAACAACCCTTTGAAGCCGGTTTAGAGCACAATTGAGTCTTATTTAAGACATGGGAATTTAACTTGTCTCAAACTCCAGGTCTTACAGTCAGAAGTTGCTGTTATTGCCTTAAGTACCAGTAATCACAGTGGATCGGTGGTGGACAGGAAAACTAAATACCGCTTCTGTTGATATATTCCATTTTTAAGTTTTTTTTCTAGGGCCTGCTGCAAGCATTAACCTTTGTCTGTAATTATGATTAAAAAATATTGGCAAGAAACAGTGCTGAAAAATCATGAACTCTCTGAACACGAAGATGAAATCTCAAAATGAGTTTCATTCTTCGTGAATAGCCTTTGGAGAAGTCTAACTCTTCCTTTAAGGCTGACATCATGAAGTCCTCACCCATATGCCACTTTTAGAACATCTGTTAGTTTTTTCTATTTTTCAATATATGATTATTTACCAGCAGGTAAATACTAAAAATACTAAAATATTAATATTAAACTATTAAAACCACTGGTTTTCTCTGCTTTGCCAAGGAGGAGCAGCTGCACAGAGAAACGGAAGATACCGTTTTCAAGCTGATCTTTTTCGGAAGTGACTTACCTCTGTACCTATGGCCCACCTTCCGAAGGCGCCTTCCATCAGGCTTGAGGTTGCCTTCCAGGAGCCTGATGAAGCGTCACAGGCCCGTGGCCAACACTCCATAGTCAGCACCTGCATCACCTCCCGATACATCGTTTTTCTTGCTGTTCTGCTGAAGCAGGCCACGTTTACTTCGGCGTGCTGTGCTGATTTTTTTTTATCACTCCCACTTTCTACACAAGTGCCAGGTACCATCCAAGAGAAAAAACGCTCTACAACTCTAAGCGTCTGATAGCAACAGTATGTTTATCAGCCACCTCCTAGAACAACATTACAAAGCTCTCAGGTTAGTTCAACAGGAATCATTTCTCCACCAGTTTGTTGCCGCTCTTTGTATTGTTTTCAAAGCTTTATCGGTCCAGTCCCCGTGATTACGGTTTCTATATTTTTCCTGTGACTAAGACCCAACAGACTTACACCCAACAGCCCGTGCCCATTGAAATACTAACTGGTCTAACACCTTAGCTTCCTCCTGACCTTTCTTGGGGCTTTCCCCGTGGCCACACCAACGCTCCAGGTGGCCTCTGCCCCTCAGAGTTTCCTGGAGGGGGGTTAGGCGTTGTCACAAGTTTAGCCGCAACCTAACATTCTCCCAAATGGTTACCAGAGGGGGAGATACCACAGAGCCGTGTGACACGTCTATAACACCCCTGTTCTGCATCTGTATATATCTTTATGTTCTTTCTCTGCTGCTAGTGACAAAGCTTTTGTTTTGCCAATGGCACAGGAGTGCAGCTGGGCTGGGAAGGGATGGCTGGTTCTTATTCTGCAGAAAGCTTACTTTATCTCAAGTGATCAGCACCTTAGCCTGTTGAAAGACCTGTACGAGCTCATCCAATTAGAAGTTTCTGTCATATTTGTCACTCCCAGCTTCCCCATTCTTCTACTAATTACAAATTCATGGAGAGGAGGACTATTGTTTTAACAGCTCCCTCTCAGCCAGAATGATGTTGCATTTCTGGAAACTGATGTGTGTGTATTTTTTCCCCACTTATGGCTTATTAGGCAACCCGTAAAATAGTCTTAGACATTTTCCAATTACCATTTACATTTCCCCCCCCAAATTATTCAGTTCAGAACTGTTTTCCACTGTCCAAAATTGTATCGGCTAAAGCTATCAATATGCATTTTGTTTGCCTTCAACAATTGTAATCAAGTTATGAACATTTTTATGCATTTATTGTACTGCCAATTTTTAGTGCTGTGGTTCCTCCCCTCTGCTGAGGCACAGGTCTAGTCTAGATTTTCCCTGGTATTTGGTGTAATTCTTTCTAAGCAAGAAAATTAAAAATGTTATTTAGCGATTCTAAAGGTGCTTCAGTGTTGGCCACATGAGACTGCCAGCATATGTCACTGGGAGTAACGTCTCCTGCAAAAATGCAACTTTCTTTTTCCTACTGTACGTTACAGAGAGTAACTGAAGGAGCCAGTTATCTGTTCCTCCACAAAAAAGGCTGCTCCCTCACAAACAGCCTTTCTCAGGGTGGGAAATCAATCCATGAGATCATTTTTTTGTCATTTGTCACTAGTAAATAAATCATGCTCACTTTATTTTTTTTTTTTTTTTTTTCATCCTGGCCATTTCTCACCCCCTTCTATCCACTAAACCTTTCTTAAGAGATTAAACCAGTGATTTAAAGATTTCAGGTACCAGGAATTTCCCATCAAGTTTCAGAAATGCCTTCTCTATGGAATTTATGCTCAGAAACGAGCAATTCTGAGTAACGTCTCCTGCAAAAATGCAACTTTCTTTTTCCTACTGTACGTTACAGAGAGTAACTGAAGGAGCCAGTTATCTGTTCCTCCACAAAAAAGGCTGCTCCCTCACAAACAGCCTTTCTCAGGGTGGGAAATCAATCCATGAGATCATTTTTTTGTCATTTGTCACTAGTAAATAAATCATGCTCACTTTATTTTTTTTTTTTTTTTTTTCATCCTGGCCATTTCTCACCCCCTTCTATCCACTAAACCTTTCTTAAGAGATTAAACCAGTGATTTAAAGATTTCAGGTACCAGGAATTTCCCATCAAGTTTCAGAAATGCCTTCTCTATGGAATTTATGCTCAGAAACGAGCAATTCCTGATCCTCTGTTTATTATCTAGGACCCTCACAGTGGTTTAAGCAGCTAAATAATTTCTTCCTATCATGTCCTTGGGCATTTGGGCTGGTTTTCTTTACCACGGCGTGGGCTGAGGTGAAATGAGTGCTCATTTATTTCCCTTTTTCCTAATGCTGGGGCTGCCTGAGGTCCCCCACTCTCTGCTGTCAGTCCCTTTCTCACAAAGGGCAGAAGCAGTGGAGTTTCCCCCAGCTGGCTTAGGGGCTGCCCACGCACCAGAAACCCTCTGAGGAGAGGAGCCTCCCTCCTCCCCCACAGCTGAAGGCAGGAGACATTAACCGAATTTATGCCTTTCTTTGGCATGCACAAGCAGTTTCTGTTGTTACTACAGTTAATACTTGACCATGAGTCGCTTTGCCTCCCCCTCCCTCCTTAAAGAACCCTCAAAACACTTCCCTGTAGGTAGTTTTGCACCTCCAAGCAGAAAAAAGCAAAACTCGTTGTGTGCATCCATACCCTTGCTCTTAATTTTCATTGTTTGATAGGAAACGTGGTGTTAAAAATACCAGAGGTCAGTTAAAGGTTGAAGTTGATTCATTGTGCATAAATTCAGGCGCTAATGATGCAGACCTGTCCTTTGATTTCTAGTATGAGACGAAATTTCATCAGGGTGGTTATCCTGCACAAATAATCAACACCGTTCCTGAAACTGGTGCTGCATCTTACCAGAGATGTGTTGGACGCAGGATGAGAACAGCGTTAGCAACCTTCTGTCAACACCTTCAAAATGGTCCTTTTACGGGACCTCTTTTAAAACAGGACCAATTATTCTTACAGATCGTAACACAGATCATAGTGTAATCAGTACCTAACAGCAATAACGAAAGAAAGTGAGAAAAATAGTGGAAGAAAGAGAGAAAAAACAGTTTATTCAAAGTAGTTGCACTTCCCCCTATTTATTTAATGTTTGCCACTTTCAAGTCTTGTAATCTTGCCAACACAGTAGCACAACGTTCTGCTGCTAGCTCCTTATATGTCTTTGTAGAATAAAAATCTCAGCTGCAGTGTTTCCTGACTCTCAGAACAGAAATGCTTCCTTCCTAATCCGAATCTCCTAACAGCTCAGCTTTTGTGCTGAGAGATCTCACATCTTCTTGCGAGATCACATAAGCTACTTTCCAGCTGAGTATCCCACAGGAACTGTTGCCTATACAGCCACTTTAAAAGCCAGGACTGTTTTCTTCCCCCATCTGAGGCATTTTCTTACTTATGAGACGATTATTGCATTCTCTGTTACTACCTCTTACTCGGTTTGCTTAGCCCAAATCAAAACTCACGTTTAATGACCTTGTTATTATTTCAAATGCCTAGAGAAACTTGACTGAATTCAAAGATTTCCTTGCAAGCCTGTGAGAAGAAAGATAAATAAATAAACAAGAACAAAGGTGCAGGCTGCCTTAACAGACGTGGCTGAATGACATCCAGGGTTTTATACTCTTTCATCAATACTCCACAGAGCTCAGGATCCCGCGATTCTCCAATATTTAAGGGCTTGTTTTTGGTTTTGGATCTACGCCTCCACATCTACGGCTATGAAAACATGAAACAAGTGCAAATCGCTGCAGCGTTAACTCCCAGAGCTGGCAGGCCGACTAAATCAATGCACTTGGAAAG